>NC_061121.1:86049665-86180180 GCF_002878395.1 Capsicum annuum
ATAACTCATGGAATAAATTCTCAATTTAAGAAACATGATGGTGAAATAATCATAAATATCAAACTTATTCTACTCAAATCTCATAATTCATAAATAAAGAAATTTGGGTGTAAGCCCACTTGCAAAATCATGTAAATCAATAATAGAAAGTAAATCTTTAGGCACAAGAACGAAAGGAATGTTCTTGTTCAAGCCCCACATACCTTGGATTATAATTTTGGAGATGTAGAAACTTGTTTGGAACTTCTTTCTCACACTTTTAGACCAAGATTCTTGATGCCCTTGACTTGGGGAACTTAATTCTCGAACAACTTGGAGAAATCTGTAAAAGATCCTTGATTTCTTGGAAGAAGATTGAATTTTTGGATTTTGGAAGAAACCTTAATTTCTAGATATTTGTTAGAAGAGGAAAGGAGGAAAATGAATGGCTAGTCTCTACTAGGATATATATATAAGACCATAGGGGGCGTAAATGACCAAAATACCCTTTTAAAAAAACTAAAATTCGCTGATCGAGACCTGTGATGGTCGATCTAACGATCCGTCAAGTCTCTTGATGGTCCACCAGATCATCCATCACTTGAGTGCCAAAATTAGAATGTTCTACCTCGACATGACGTTCAAAGTGACGGTCCGTCAGGAAACTAACTCTGCTACTCAGACTTCACCAAGGTTAATATCCACATAGACTCTTACTTCCTCAAGGTTTCCCATATAGTGCTTCACTCGCTGCCTATTCACTTTGAACAGGAATTCACCATCATGTCTTATCTCAATAGAACCATGTGGAAATACCCTAACCACAGTGAAAGGTCTAGTCCACCTAGACTTTAGCTTGCTAGGAAACAAGCGAAGTCTTGAATTGTATTGTAGTACCAAATCACCTAGTTTGACCTCCCTCTTCTAAATTTTACTGTCATGATACAACTTCATTCTCTCTTTGTATATGGTTGATCTATCATAATCACGGAGTTGGAACTCATCCAATTCATTTACCTCGCCCAACCTCAAATTTGTTGTATCACACCAGTCAAAGTTTATCCTTTTCAACACCTATAGTGCCTTATGTTCAAACTCAACCGATAAATATCATGTTTTCCAAATACAAACTGGTATGGGAAAGCACCTATGGGAGTCTTATAGACCGTTCGATAGGGCCACAATACATGGTCTAATTTTCTTGACCAATCATTCCAGTTGGCATTCACAATCTTTGCCAAAATAGACTTTTATTTCATTGCTTGAAACCTCTACTTGCCTGCTAGTTTGAGGGTTGTAAGGTGTTGCCACCTTATGCCTCACACCATTCTTATCAAGCAAATTTTTGAATAGATGATTATAGAAGTGTGCCCTACCATCACTTATAATAACTCATAGAGTGCCAAACTAAGAAAATATCTGCCCTTTCAGGAATATAGTGACACTTCTGTCTTCATTATTGTGGAGTTCTACTTCTTCTACCAATTTGGACATATAATTAACAACAACCAATATGTATCTCATTCCATAAGATCTCACAAATGGCCCTATGAAGTCCACACCTGAAACTTCAAATATCTCAAGCTCTAAAATTGGATTCATAGGAAGTTCATGGCTCCATGATATATTACCTTGGTACTGGCATATATCATAAGCCTGTGATAATTCATAGGCATCCTTATAAATAGTAGGCTGGTAGAATCCACACTACATGATCTTGTGAGTTGCACGAGCACCACTATGATGGCCTCCAACTGGTGAGAATGACAAGCCTCTAAAATCCTCATCATCTCTACCTCTGGAATGCATCTCCTAATCACCCCATAAGCACAGACCCTAAAAAGATATAGGTCATCCCAAAAGAACTTTTTCACCTTATACATAAATCTCTTTTATTGCTAGTAAGATAGAAATTATGGGATAATGTCACTGGCCAAATAGTTGGCAAAATCTATAAACCATGGAATCAAGTCATGAGAGGTAGCCAAGGCCTGTTCATCTAGAAAAGCATCATTTATTTCAAGTTTATCCTTAATTTACTGAATTGCCTCTTCCTCCAACCTAGATAAATAGTTAGCCACTTGATTTTCTGCACCTTTTCGATCCTTAACTTCAAAATCAAAATCTTGTAGCAATCAAACCCAACGGATCAATCTTGGCTTTGGATATTTTTTCTCCATCAAGTATCTCAAAGTTGCATCTGTATGAACAATCACCTTCGTGCCAATCAAATAGGACCTGAATTTCTCAAAGGAAAAAACCATTGCTAAGAATTCTTGTTCTATAATAGTATAATTTTTTTTAGTAGGGTTTAGTGCCTTTCTAGTATAATAAATTGAGTGTAGAATATTTTCTCGTTGTTGGACTAGAACAACAACTAGGTTCACTCCACTTGCTTCACACATGACCTCAAAAGGCAAGGACAAGTCAGGAAATATAGGAGCTGTCACCTACCGCACCTTTAGACACTCAAAGGATTTAAGGCATGCATCATCAAAATTAATTTTCACCTCTTTCTCAAGAATCTTGCAAAGAGAATTTGCAATACTTGGGAAATCCTTGATGAATCTCTTGTAAGACCCTACATGGCCCAAAAACTTTTAATCCCCTTTACTGAAATTTGAGGAGGTAACTTTTCGATCACCTCTATTTTTTCCTTATCAAATTCTATTCCTTTGTTTGAAATATTATGGCCAAGCACAATTCCTTCTGTCACCATAAAGTGGCACTTTTCCTAATCAAGCACCAAGCTATATTCTTCGCACCGGTAGAGAGTATTTGTTAGGTGAACCAAACAAGCATCAAAAAATCTCTTACAATAAAAAAGTCATCCATAAATATCTCAATGGTTTCTTCCACCATGACGGAAAAATGGACATCATACACCTCTAAAATATGGCCGGAGCATTACACAACTCAAATGGCATCCTTTTGAAGGCGAATGACTGATATGGGCATATGAAGGTTTTATTATCCTAATCTTTTGGAGCAATAATAATATGGTTGTAACCCAAATATCCATCCAGAAGATATTACCATCCCCTTCCCACAAGCCTATCCAACATCTGATCCATTAAAGGCAATGGGAAGCGATTTTTTTAGGTCTATTTGTTCAGCGTCCTATAATGCTACAGACTCTCTAACCGGTGATTGGCCTCATTGGTACAAGCTCATTTTTTTCATAAGGAACCACTGTGATACCTTATTTATTTGGGATGCATTGAATAGGAATAACACACTTGCTATCAACAATGGGGAAAACAACACCATCATCCAGCCACTTGATGATCTCCTTCTTCACCACCTCCTGTATAGGAGGATTTAGTCATCTTTGTGCTCAATACTAGGAATGATGTATGGATTGGGATATATTTTGTGAGAACATAATACTGGAAGTATCCCTACTATATCTGCAGTGGTCCACCCAATAGCTCTCTTAAACTTCTTTAGCATGAATATCAAAGCCTCCACCTACACTCTTACCAAATCTGCTATAATAATTATCGGTAGAGTATTGTTCGCCCCCAAGAATGCATACTGTAGATGAGGTGGCAGAGTCTTCAAATCCAATATTAGTGAAAATTTGTCGAAGGCGTGGTTCTATTCTTCAAATCAAGATCCAGCTTTTTAGGGGCATACTTGTACGAACCCATACCCCTCAAGGCATTGACCAACTCATCATACTCACCTATCCCTTAACTCTCAAAATTCATAATCATTATTGCTAGGGATTGAACCCTTATTGTCTCTTCAAAAGGAACGTTTTCTTTAATTACGACATAGTCCACTGCATCTATTACTACAATCAATTTTACATTGTCCAGTTGTTATATTGTCAAGCATATATTTAACAAAATTTTCTTATTATTCTATTTGAATGTGATCTTCTCCAAATATATCTCAATCACCTCCTTACCAGTGGATAAGAAGGGCCTACCCAATATATTCGAAGATTGGGCATCCACTTCAATATCTAAAATGGTGAAATTTGCTAGATAGGTGAATAATGCCACTCTTATTTCCGTGTCATACAAAATACCAACTAAATCCTTTACCGATGAATCAGCCATCAAAAGTCTTGCAGATGTAGGCTTGAGTTATCTTAACATCAAAACCTTGTATATCACCAATGACATTATATTTACTCCTGCCCCAGAATCGTATAGAGCCTGATTAATATAATAAGGCATAATAGAACATGGGATGGTCACTACACCTGGGTCCTATTTTTTCTTATAATGGTGCATAGGAATTTTTGCTAAACTATTGCACTATATTTTGGTGCTCATCTGTAACCCGATCGTCATCACAATAACATTTAAAATCATCATCGCTACAAGTCATCTTCTCAAATTCTACCATAGGGATTTCATTCATATAAAAGTGACATCTTTTGACTTTTCAACTATAAGTAGAGGAGAATCATTAGTAAGAGCACAACTTCTTGTAGTAATAGCAAAGTAGTGGCTCATGACTAGTGGATTCTGGCCTGTATTGAACTGAGGGACAACTGGTTGTTTCTATTTTACCAAAGCAGACATCTGACCAAACTGCTGCTCCAATTGCTTAATAGTAGTAACATGAGATTCAAACTTCTATGTGTGGCCTGAAATATTAGCCTTAATCTCCTTAAGGTTGTTCTCTTGATTTTCTTAACCTTTCACCAACTTCGCTAGCATAGCTTTTATTCTAGATTCTGTATATCGGTTGCCTGGTGATAAGTACCTATCTCCCTTCTCTCTGTAATCATCCTTCTTAAGCCAATCACCATCAAAATCTTTGTTGCAGTCCCTATACTTGTCTCTATAGTAGTTTTGACCTCAATTCCCTTACCCTTGGGCTCAGAAACCTACCATTTTGTGATCAAGATATTTAGCTTTCTCCTCTATATCAGAATCATAATCTTTGGAATCTATCCCCTCTCTTCTACTGAAATCACTTTTTTAGCATTTATGGTTGCAAATTGCTTTGTAAGAAGCCCGATATCAGTCCTCATTAATGCAAGATCTTGTGCTACAGACTTATTACTAACTTTGTAATTACTAGTTACACCAATAACATATAGGCCAGATTCCTTCTAAACCTCCTGAGTTTGCCTCCCTCGATTAGTAAGAGAAATCTGGTAAAGTATGTCTGAAGTTGTCTCCTAGTGCTGCCTCATAAAGGCTCCTCTTGTGATTCTGTCTTCTATAGATCTAGAGTTGATAGTTAGGGCTTTGTAGAATAATTCCAACAAACATGGCCCTGAAATCCTGTGATTGGGCACCATACTAAGCTTCTTCTTGAACCTGAACCAATCCTCATATATAGACTCATACTGTAATTGTCAAAAATTATCAATCTCATCCTTCAGTTGCATCATCCTAGATAAAGGAAAGAACTTGTATAAGAAATTCCTACACATCTCATTCTATGTGGTGATAGACCCTCTTAGGAATTCCCTTAACCATAGTGATACTTTTTCTGTAAGCAAGAATGGGTACAACCTCAGTCTTCTTTATTTACCCCTAGATTTTTGTACGAACTGCAAATGCCAATAAAATTAGCCAAGTGTAAATTTGTATCATCTATTGGTAACCCCACAAGCACACCCTTGTAATATCAAACTTTACATTTGGGGGTAGAATAGGAAGGAAAATGGCTTATGTCTCTACTAGCTCAACATATCTCATGTACTCTTCATCATCCTCATATGGATGGAAGTTCTAATAAGTAGGGATAACTTGAGCTAGGCCTCCTCTAGCTCTATGCTGTTTTGCACCAAGTACTGCTTAGTGGTCTGCTATCTATCTCTGTTGTGCCAGCTCTGCCTCCTGAGCTAACCATTGAGCTTCTTCTGTTTCCCTCTTCTTATTCTCAGCTTGAGATAAGATCTCATAAGTTTGTCAATCAATAATATCATATACTCCTTGTTGAGAAGGGGGAGGCATCTGTGTTCTCCATCTAGAACCCCTTCTAGGTTATTATGTCCCTTCGGCTCAATCTTCCTTCATGGTGTTTGAAGGATCCTTTCTGGATTTAGATTCAGTGGGAGTAAGATATTGCCTCTACTTTAGGTGCCAGGCATACACCGGCATATGCCAAACTAAAAGCAAGAAAATAAAAGAAACCAAAAGACTACAACAACTGCAAGTCACAACTAAAAACCAAACTCCCCAGTAACGGTGCAAAAATTTGATCATGCCTATGCTACACCTCCTATCTGAAGGTTATGTGGTCGTTGTCAAATATAGCAACCTAATAGTGGTTAGGGTCGAATCTCAAGGGAATACTTTGAATTGTTGTTCTTGCTTGCTATAGTCAGTAGGTCAAATAGGAAAAGCAAATGCGATTCATATTATCAAATTGGAAAAGAGATCGATTTGGTTGTAATCAATCGAATATAAACTCTAGGACTATCCCCTGACTTCTCAACTCAGTAGGTTTATCGTGCTTTTTTGAACTAACCAGATACCTTGCATGCAAAATCAATAATTTATGTACCTTTTATAGTGTTTTGGACGAGTAAACAGATCTCACTTTTTACCTTTTGAGTCTCAAGATGTCGCCTTACTAACCCATATCTTGATCCCAGTTAACTATTATCTTTTGAGTCTCTAGTTATTAAATGCAGTTAACAATCATTCATTAGATTCCATATTAGCATGGAGCGATAATTAATCAGCAACTTACTGTTACCTTACCTTTTCCTAGTCACTACTCTTTTGGAGTAAGTAGCAATAATCTAGGAAGGATCCTAATATTTGCAACCGCTAATACAACTATTAAAATGAATATAAGATAATGCATACCATGGGTATCGATTCGGAACAACAAAGCACTTCCCCTACTTCGACAATCTATTAGGGTTCCCACAACCTTAGCCATGACTTTAGCCGTTCATGCTTGTGAAACAACTAACAACAATCATAATCGAAAGCATAAGATGAAATCAGAAGAGTTAACAATTAAAACCCAAACACTTCAACTAGATTACCAACCAAAATCAATACAACCGAATTCCAAGATAGAAAATAGATCTCAGAATCAAAATATGTTTGTGAGTAGTAAAAGTGTGTAACCTTAGATAAAAAATATATAAGGGGTATTTATAGTACATAAGGAAACCCTAAAATTAAAGCCCAAACAAAAAAGGAAAAATAAGGGTCGGTGGCCACATGTGGTCACCATATGCGCCTTGTAGCTGCCGCATGTACATCATACCGCCTAGGGGTCAGAACATGTTGGCATCAAATGGTCTAGAAAACTTTCTTGCAGCCTCAACACTTCTTGATGTCCACTTCTGGCACTCACTTAGGCCATATGTGGACCACATGTCGTCAGTATGTGTCCGCCCTTTCAACACATTCAACCAAGCAGTTGAACATCACGTTTAACTTCAATCTTTAGCCATGAACACTCGTTAAGTACCACTAGTGCCAAGAATCATTATTTTAGCATTTAAAACCCTTTTCATCTCTTTCTTAAAATTTTTCTTCAAAAACTAGTTTCCTACTAAATATACCAAAAACGCATCACATCTAACAAAACAACTTAAGAAACTTACATATTTTCCTCATTTTATGTGTAGAAAGTGCTATATTTCTATAGAACATCAGAACCCAAGGTTTCCTAACCTAAAATTGATGTTTTGGAGCTAATGGAACTACTAAAATTGGCATACACAGACGTTCACCTAATGTTTAAGTCCGATAGACAATCCTTACTAGTGAAGACTTCAAAATTGGGAATTGGCTTGTAGAACAAAACGAACTTCCTGGTAACTAAACTGACAGCAACAACAAGTCACAAATCACTTGGGAAGCTATAGGAAAGGTCTAAATGAAAAAAAAAAAGGAGTGGAAATGCATAAAATGACCTCAGTCATTACAATATCCACAACTAAAAAGACTTTCCTCCACAAAAGTAAAGGGTTAAGATGTACCTAAAGGCTCGAATAGGTGGGGATACTGGGCCCACATCTCACTCTCGATTTCCTACGTAGTCTTCTCTTCTGGACAGTGCCTCCATTGAACCTTAACTACTAGAATCTCCCTAGAGCGCAACAGCCTGACATCCCTGGTTAATATGGGAACTGCTTCCTCCAAAAAGGTCAATCTCTCATCCAATTGAACTGAATCTCATCGAACCACATGTGACTCATTAGGGATGTAATATTGCATAAGCCACCTTTCCAACTATTTGTAATATCTCAAAAGGTCAAATATATGTGGGGATGAGCTTGCGCTTCCTCCCAAATCTCATTATACCCTTCATGGTCAATACTCGAAGGAATACCCAATCTTCAAATCCAAACCTTAAGGGATGAAGTCTATGATCTGCATAAGCCTTCTACCTACTCTAAGATGCCCTCAGCCTATCCTAAATAACCCTGACTCTATCTAATAACCATCAGCCTATCCTAAAAAAATCTGACTCTATCAAACAACTCTCAAAGTAAGTTAGTACCATGGGGCCTTACTTCTAGATCTCAAACCATCCAATCCGAGATTGACAATGCCTACCATATAGTGCCTCAAATGGTGCGATATTAATGCTCAAACGGTAGCTATTATTATATGTAAACTCTGACTATGCTAAGTTCTACTCCCATTGACCTCCAAAATCCATATCATAGGCTTGGAGCATATATGCAAGAATTTTAATAGTCTATTTTGGTTGTCCATCAGTCTAAGAGTGAAAATCAATGCTAAGATACACCTGGGTATCCAACTCCTCCGAAAAAACCCTTTGAAAGCTAGAAGTGAATATCGAGCCCTGTCTTAAATAATAGATATGAGCCTTTACCTACTAATAACATAAGAAATGAGATACAAAGCTAGGTACATCTCTTTTCACGCTACTCCACTAGTAGTGGTGCCTCAAATCCCTATACATCTTAGTTGTCCAGGGGTGAATAGAGTATCTAGAGCTGTGAGCCTCACGCAATATCAACTTAATAAGGTTACCAACCCTCAAAACACATATGCAACCATCATATCTCAAAATACCCTCAAATCTATTATAGCCCTCCTGGAGTAGCCCCTCAACATATGATCATGGATGACAATGTCCCATGTCTTTAAACTTACAACTATGAATCTGCTCAAATAAGGTAGACCTCTCCTCAACTGTAGCAAGGATCCTCCTAGAGTTTGAAATATAAAGTCGCACCATCAAGTCGGCTAAGGACTGGACCCACTTTAATAGCCTTGCAAAGAGTAAAATAGAAGCCATGCTACCTATACTCACCGCCTTCTAGCTCAAAGCATCTGCTGCCACATTCACCTTGTCCGAATGATAAAAAATAGAGATGTCAAAATCCTTTAGCAACTTCATCCATATATGATGTCTAGAATGAAGCTCTCTCTAAGTCATATTATGCTAAAAACTGTGATGATCAGTGTAGATCTCATAATGAACTCCATATAAATAATCCCTCTAAATCTTAAGCGTAAGAACTACCATCGCCAACTCTAAATTAGAAGTGACTTATTTGTACTCGTGCATCTTTAGCTACCTTGATGCATAAGCAATAACGCGACTCTACTACATTAACATGAAATCCAAACAAATACTTGAAGCATCACAATACATGGTATATTCCTCACTCTCAATAGAAAGAGCCAAAATAGGAGCTAAAGTGAGATAATACTTGAGCTTGTAAAATCTCGACACACACTCCTCAGACAACTAGAAGGTAACCTCTTTTTGTGTCAAATTGGTCATTGACACCACAATAGTAGAAATGGCCTTAACGAATTGCCTATAGTAACCTACTAAACCAATAATGCTAAGAACCTCATATGGAGATGTATGCCTGTTATAATAAGGAATAGCCTTAATTTTTACTGGATAAACGATAATCCAATCCTTAGACACCACATGTCGTAGGAATCTAACAGACTCCAACAAGAACTCACACTTTGAGAATTTGGCACAAAACGTATGATATCTTAAAGGTTGGAGCACAATTGTCATGACCCGAACCAGGTCCTGGCCATGACGGGTATCTCAAGTACACCATGGACCAAAAACCACCCCCTTAAACTAACCACAAGAGAAAAAATATAATAATAATAATAATAATAATAATAATAATGTGGAAGTCAATTAAATAGTAACAAAGATGAATAGATAACTCTATGAAAACTAAGAGTCAATCAATAACCCACCAACCCACATCTGTCCACAACAATCTCCAAAGCAGAATAACATCTAAGTTGGTACATCCCCTCAAGTATGACCAAAAAGAATCTAAAAGTACTAAGCGAATAAGGAAAGAATGGAGGCTCACCACTTTGAAGAAACTCAACGAATGTGCTTTACCACCTAATGCTACACAGGAGCAACAGAAATATCTTCAAATTCTACATTAAAAAATAATGTATCCTCTTAGGATGGTCAATAGGATAAGCACTGGCATGTAACTCAGGGAAAGTAATAACATAATGTCATGTCCAAAATTAGATAAAACAACATTCTCAAATTCATATATACATGTATAAGATGTCGGGATAGGGTAAGGGTCATGAACATGAGAGTTTTAAAACCATTAACCTGGAGTGTGTAGCTCAGTCTGTCCTAAAGGTACCCATGGGCTATATGGGTTCAGCTACCCCTGCTAAAAGGGCCCCAGTGCATGTAAGTCGTACGAAATAGGAAAATCCAAGGATGGGCCAGGGAATCCACAAACCCAGCTATTCCAATATATAGATATATATAAAGTGTGAACTATCCACACGGTGATAAAGAAAACAATGCCTGCAAATGTGGTTTCCAGTATCGGGCCCTCCGGGACTTCCACCTTCCACGGAGAGCAACACAACCCCCTTTAAGTCCAAATTAAAACAATTTAAACATAATTCCAACCATTAACCCTGGGAGTCACTCCTTAAGGTATTTACCACTTGGTATCTTCATATCAATATGCTTGCAAGCTAAATTAAACTAGAAAAAACCAATTTACATAACCACATTGACTCCAAAGTTTCATCAAAATCCAAACCATGGCCACCAATGCTATCCAAACTCGTTTAAATAACCATTTATCCATTAATGCATTGAGTTCAAAAGCATGTTAAACCGTGCGATTTTCCATAGTAAAAATCAAATTCACTAAGCGAATTGAGGTTCATGCAATTCCAAGCCAAAATTCATCTAATTTGGGAAACCCATGTCCCCCATTCCAACCATTTAAATAAAGTACCAATTCAGTCCAAAAAACATCAATTTAAAGCATGAATAATCAATTCAAAACATAGGACAAGTAATTCAATCAGTAACAACCAAATCCCCTCAACCAAATTTCAAAACCAATAATATAAATCACATGAAAATCCATTCAATTCATGCCACAATGTAAAATTTAAGTTTAGGGAAGAGAAACATAATTGAAACATACATGAAATTGAAGTCAATTTGAAGTCTGGAGGCCGGATGATGAATGCACTGTGAAACTCTTAAGCTTTCTTAGTTGGATTCTTAAAAAAGTAGAGTTTGGTCTTTAAAACTAAAGAAAATGGGTCCTTTTTACGTTTATAAGTCATGGAAAGGATGAAAAGACCCAAAGGCCCCACAACCCAAGTGAAAAAAAAAATTAGATAAAATTTACACCATAGCAGGGCACATTGTTATTGGGTAGGGTAACCTTCATGACACGTTGATATCATGTATCCTCACTACCTCAAGGTCCAAAAATAACCCCGAACCCCTTCCAAAAATTCCAAAACTTTCCAAAATTACCTTTTTGACATCCTTAAACATGATTCAAATCAAAAATTGATATTGCAAACATGGGAGGGTCATAAATAAAATGATCAAAATTTTAAGGGTCTTACATTATCCCGCCCCCCTCTTTGGATCATTCATCCTCGAATGATGAGTTAGGACTCTTTTAGCACGAGAGTCGTAAGAATACACCAGAATTAATTCACAAACTCAAAAAATGATTCGAGGAAAATAAAACTCATACCTTAAGCACTTTTATCCAATTGAGAGAACAAGAATGGGTATTTACACTTTATATTTTTCGCAGTTTCCCATGTAGCCTCTTCTACCTTTTGGTTTCTCCAAAGGACCTTCACCAAAGCTACATCCTTGGTCCTCAACCAACGAACTTGCCTATCTAATATTTCAACTGAGATATCCTCATAAGACAAGAAATCCATAACAGCGACATCCTCATAAGACAAGAAATCCATAACACCGACATCCTCAATAGGACCTATAAATGAAGGATCACCCACACACCTTTTTAGCATGTATGCATAAAGCATGGGATGAATAGATCCCAAACTCGCACACAAATCTAACTCATATGCCACATTCCCAACTCTCCTTAAAATTTGATATGGACCAACATAATTGGGCATAACTTCCCCTTCTTTCCAAACCTCATGTCATCATATATAGGAGGAACCTTCAAGAATACCAAATTATTTACTTCAAACTCCAATTCTCTTCACCTTACATCCACATAAGACTTATTGAAACTTTAGGCAGTCTGAAGTCTTTCTCTAATCACTTCTTCTCCATGCCTTTATTAATAAAATCAGGACCAAACAACCTAGTATCACAAACCTCAAACCATCCAATAGGATATTTATACCTCATACCATAAAGATCCTCAAAAGGAGCCATCTGAATTTTTGAATGATAACTATTATTAACACAAACTCAATAAGTGCTAGATGTTAAACCCAACTACCCTTAAAATCAATTTGATGGACCTTTAGCATATCATTCAAAGTCTAAATAGTATGCTTTACTTGTCCATTCGTTTGAGGGTGAAAAGCAGTGCTAAGGTTCACCTGAGTACACAAATCTTTCCGTAATGAATGTCAAAAATGAGAAGAAAATTGTGTACCTCGGTCTAAAATAATAGACACTAGCGCACCATAAAACTACCCAATCTCCTGAATGAACAACTTAGCATAATTATTATAAGTAGTTAGTCCTCACAGGCAACAAGTGAGTGGACTTTCCATCTTATTCACATCGACACAAACCAAATCATACTGATTGCGAGACCATAGAAGACCCATAATTAAATCTGCATTGATCATCTCCCATATCCATATGGTCAACTCTATATCTTGAGACATGCTATCAGGCCTTAAGTACTCAACCATAACTTACTGACAAACCATACACTTAGCCACAAAATTTGTTATATCCTTTTTCATATTTTTCCACCAATAGATATCTGTCAAGTCATGGTACATCTTAGTAGAGCTCGAATGAACTATATACCTGGACTCATGAGCGTTAGTCAAAATCCTTTCCCGTAGTCCAATAACATCAGGAACACACAATCTACCTTGATACCTCAAGATTCTATCTCCCTCAATATTGAAAGTCATAACCTTTTACTGACCCACATCATCCTTAATCTGCATAAGTATGGGATCTAATGCTGGCTTCTCCTTCACCTCAGCGTATGATCTAATTTGAATACTTCCTAAACCATAACCCCCACATCCTTAGAGTCCAAATAATGAACTCCAAAGTTAGCCAATCTGTGAATATCCATCACTAATCCTATTTTTTCCTCATCAACATAGGATAAGCTCTTCATAGATAACCTACCAAGAATATTGGCAACATCATTAGCTTTACATGGATGGTAGTGCAAGTTTATTTCATCCTTGAACAACTCGAGTTACTTTCTCTGCCTAAAATTTAACTCCTTCTGCATGAACACTATTGTAGGCTCTTATATCTGAATAGATATCCACATGCACCTCATACTGATAATGGCACTAAATCTTCAAAGAAAAAACCACAGCGGCCAACTCCAACTCATGAGTCAGATAGCTCATCTCATGAACTTTAAGCTTCCAAAAAGCATAAGCCATTACCTTACCATGTTGCATTAAAACACAACCCTGTCCTACATGGGACACATCATAAAACACAACAAAACCATCAGTACCTTTGGGTAGGGTCAAAACTAGTGCAAAAGTCAACTTATCTTTCAACTTCTCAAAGCTACACTCACAAGCATTGGACCATAGAAACTTAACATTTTTTTCATTCAATCTTGTCAATAGAGAAGCAATAGATGAGAAACTCTCCACAAACCTCCTATAATACCTAGTCAAACCGAAAAAGCTCTTAATGTCGGTTGAGTTATGGGTCTAGACCATCTCTTAACCACCTCATCTTTCTATGGATCTACCTTGATCTCCTCACTAGATACCAGATGCATAAGAAAACTCATAGCTTTCTGCTAAAACTCACACTTAGAAAATTTAGCATAGATCTTCTAATCCTTAAGGGTCTGTAACATAATTTAGATATAACTAGTATGGTCCTCTTCTCTCTTAGAATACACCAAGATATCATACATGAACTATTTCAAACAGATCCAAAAACTGCCTAAGCACCTAATTCATAAGATCCACGAAAATAGTAAGAGCATTAGTCAATCCAAATGACATCACCAAAAACTCATAGTGACTATTGTAGTTTAGAAAAGTAGTTTTGGGCATATCAGCATCCTGAATTTTCAATTGATGATAGCCTCAACAAAGATCAATCTTAGAGAAACACCTAGCACCTTAAAGCTGATCAAAAAGTTCATAAATCCTACGAAGATGGCACTTATTCTTTAGTATCTCCTCATTCAACTAATGATAGTCTATAAACATCTGAAGTGACCCATCTTTCTTTAGAACAAAAAGCATAGGAGCACCTCATAGAGAAATACTAGGATAAATGAACCATTTATAAATAAGATCTTTTAATTGCTCCTTTAGTCCTTTTAATACAGTTGAAGACATTTTATAAGGAGGAATGGAAATAGAAGAGTGTTCGGTAGAAGATCAATCACAAAATATATTTCCCTATTGGGAGGAATTCTAGGAAGATTATCGGGAAACACCTCAGGAAATTCCTTAACCACAGAGATAGATAGCAAAAAGGGACTTTCATAGTTAGAATCCTTAACCCAAATTCGGTGATACAGACAACCTTTTTAAATAAATTTCTGAGCTTTAAGATAGGAAATAAACTTCTCTTTGGGTACTAAGGAACTTCTCTCCCATTCTAATACCAGCTCATTTAAAAAGTGAAAACTGACCTTTTAGGTCCCCAATCAAGAGAAGCATAGCACGAATGAAGCCAATCCATGCCTAAGATAACATCAAAATCTACCATATCTAACTCTATCAAATCCACTAATGTCTCCATATGAAAGATAAATACCATACAACCTTTATAGATTGTTCTAGCAACTATAGAATCACCCATAAAAGTAGACAGAGAAAAAGGGTAGAAAATACTTTCAAGAGAAGAACCAAAATGCATAGCCACATAAGGAGTCACATAATAAAGGGTAGAACTCGGATCAACTAAACAATAAACATCATAGGAAAAGAGTTGTAACATACCAGTAATAATATCTAGAGATACCTCAGATTCCTAGGGAGTAGCAAATGCATAGAGGTGATCCAGCTAGTGTCGGTACAGAAAGTATCACCCTTTCACATAGGAGCTACAGATGTGGCAGCCAAAACCTTATTAGACTCAGTGACGACTCTAGCTGAAGGAAAATATCATTGCATATGACCAAGATGACCATAATTATAACACCAATTTCTTCCCTCCTCATAATAACCATAATAAAGCTACCCACCAAATCTACAAGGAGGATAAGGTGGGGCTGAATGAGCTCCAGTAGCCTGAGATTGGGCACCCTGTACCTTAGGACTACTGTTATCGAGGAAATAATAGTTGCTCAAAGGCTTAGGATAGAGAGAACTAGCAGACGAATACGAATTTCCCCAATTCTTCTTCTTGGTCCATTGTCTACCATTTTTCCTACTATTCTGCCGACCCCCATCCTACTCTTAATATCTGAACTTCTTATTCTACCTAACGCCAATATTTACCAATTTTTTTTCTCATCCTTCACCATATGCATATAAATCATAAGCCTAGAGATATCCATATAACTATTTAACATTGTAGCCTTACACTTCAATACTATGTCACAACACAACCAGAAGCAAACTTCCTCGTCGCCTTACACTTCAATACTATGTCACAAGACAACCCAGAAGCAAACTTCCTCATTTTAAATCTTTGGCTAGACACCAACTCGATCACATAATGATATAGCTTCTAAAATTTCAAGGCATACTCTTTCACACTCAACTTGCCCTATTTCAAATTCATAAATACCTCAGCCTTAGATTTCCCCATCTCCTAAGGAAAGAAATGATCAAGAAAGAAACCAAAAGACTCATCACATAATATCGGCTCTGCATCATCACCCCTCAACTACTCCCACTCCCCATATAACTGATAGGCTACATGTTTCAACATATATGCAATAAACTCTACACCTTTAGAATTAATAGCATGATTCACTCTAAAAATCTTCTCCATATCTTCCACAATCCCCTATGGATCCTTCTCAACCATAGAGCCATAAAGATTTGGGGATTCAACCTCATGAACTGGCCAACCTAAGTGACCTCGGATGAAGGAGCAATAGAACCAACACAATCAGCCTGATAAAATTAAGATGTCACCAATTGAATAGATCGATATGACTCTACATTAGAGATGTCCCTCCTAAGCCAGCTGATCATAAGCATCACCACCCTAAGAAGCCTGATAAAGACTAGTAGAAATAGGTAGAACTCTATATAGAGTGCCACAATCAGAAATAGATACCCTATACCAGGTCTACACTTCATATATAGGGTAAGTCCTCTCTATATAGTCCTCCAAAAGGATAGAGTTCTCGTAGAATTTTATGAACATCAAATCTTTGGGGAGGCATGCTCTAAAATGTGAGAAAGCTAGTAGTTAGAGAAGTTTTATAACACTATACTCTATATCCTAAAATAGAACACAAGAAAGGGAAATATTCCTAAATGTCTTGTATCCTCCTCCTTATAAGTGTGGCACACTACACACCTATTAAAAGGACTTTACTTGAGACAACTTTGTGCACACCCAATGACTCTAAATAGTTCTCTGATACCAAACTTGTCATGACCTAAACTAAGTCCTGGTTGTGAAAAGTATATCAAGTCTACCATGGATCAGAGACCACCCCCTTAACCTAACCTCAAGAGCACAAATATAATGATGATAATAATAATAATAACAATGCAAAAGCCAATTAAACAATAATGAAAGATGAATAGATAAATCTATGAAAACTATAAGTCAATCAATACCCAACCAACCCACATATGTCCACAATATCCTTTAAATTAGAATAACATCTAAGTCGAGACATTCCCATAACTATAACCAAAAAGAATCTAAAAGTACTAAACCAATAAGGAAAAAATAATGAAATAATACGGCCTTCTGAAGGATGGAGGCTCACCACTTCACAAAAATTCAACGAATGTGCTCAAACACCTACTACTGCATAAGAGCAACAGAAATGTCTTCGAACCCTATATTATTAAATGATGTAATGCCCTAGGGCGGTCATTGAGATAAGCACTAGCATGTATCTTAGGGAAATAAAAAACATAATGCAATGTCCACAATTAGTTAAAACCATATGCACATATTCACATATACATATATAAGATGTCGAGATAGGGTAAGGGGAATGAATATGAGAGTTTTAAAAATATTAACCTACACTATGTAGCTCTATCTATCCTAAGGGTACCCACGGGCTATATGCATTCATCTCTCACTACTAAAAGGATCCCAATGAATGTTAGTCGTATGAACCAGAAAAATTCAAAGGATAGGGAATCCATGACCCCAGCCATTCAAAAATTTATAAAAAGTATGAACTATGCACACGGTCATAAAGACCCGTACACCCGCAAATATGGTTTCCAGTATCAGTCCCCCCAGGACTTCCACTTTCCACAATGAGAAACAGAACCCCCTTTAAGTCTAAATAAAAAAATTTGCACCTAATTCAAACAACTAACTTGGGAGTCATAAATTAAGGCATTTGCCACTTGGTATCATCATATCAATATGCTTGCAAGCTAAATTAAACATGCCAAACAAATTCACATAACCACATTAACTCCAAAGTTCCATTAAGATCCAAACTGTGGACACCAATGCCATCCAAATCCGTTTAAATAGCCATTTATCCATTATTGTAATGGATAGAGTTCAAAAGTAAGTTAAACCATGTAACTTTCCTTAATAAAAATCAAATTCACAAATTGGGTTAAGGTCATACAACTCTAAGCCAAAATTTATCCAATTTAAGGAAACCCATGTCCCCCATTCCAACCTTTTTAATAAAGTACCAATTAAGTCCCAAAATATAAATTTAAAGCATGAATAATCAATAAAAAACATAGGAAAAGTAATTCAATTACTAACAACCAGAGCCCCTCAACCCAGTTTCAAAACCAAAAATTTAAATCATATGAAAATCTATTTAATTCATGCCATAATGTAAAATTTAAGTTTAGGGAAGAGAACCATGCCTGAAATACATAATAAATTGAAATCAATTTGAAGTTTGGATCCCGTAGGATGAGTGCACTCTGAAAACCTTTGTAATGTCTTGAGTCTACACCCTAGGTGTCACACGATGGTTATAATCCCGAAGGACCCCAAGCTAACCCATGACTGGTACCTACTATGAGCACTGAATAATAATACTACTAACATGTACGAAAATATAACTGAAATGCCATAAGGTTCATATTTGAAAAACTGATAAATATAGAAATTGCTAATAACATCTCAAAACTTAATACTGTCTGAACTAGCCTTGTCTGAAAAGCCTCTACTGAACTGTCTGAAAGTGGAGTTGATGGGACAAGCCCCCAACTAACTTTGACTAATAAATATTTAATCTACTGTAATACTAAAAAAGATATTATCCTCAATGGATGAGGACTCAATACTAAATTTGTTACTGCTAACTAAATTTAGTTGAGTGCGGTGAGAAGCCTGAGCGTCTAAACCAATGATATGAGACATCATAGCATAAGAAAAGAAGTATGCATCAGTACTTTGAGTGTACTAGTATACTAAGTGAGGTAGGATAATATACATGGTTTCGTATGCATGGACAATAATTCTCTGAATGATAAGTATATAACTGAATAAGAGTACATGGATAACTGAAATTATTGTAAATACTGATTATGCAATACTATGCATATACATATCTATATATATTGTATCTGAGATCATACTGAAACTGTATACTGTGTTTTGATAATTGAGTGGTTAATATTTGAGTTTACTAATAACTATATTACTTATAACTGGGTGACTATTTTTGATAGTCCTAATTCTGTAGGATTGAACTGAGTTCTATACTGAGTCTGAAACTAAAAATATAACTGTAGGAGTGTTTATCTAGTCGATATACCTTGATTATAAACTGAATTGGGGTCCAAATTGTGACCCTAGTTGGAAGGGTATTAGCACCATGCCACGAGTACTAACAATGGCTATATGGATCCACTAAAGATTCATCCTTATCTGGCAGGTGAGATTTACGTTACCCTCAACTGGAAAGTAAACACTTTATCAACACTCAACTGGCAGGTTGATATATTTAACCTACACTGTCTACATAGTTTTGGAACTAAGGGACTGCTACAAATAGTCACACTCTTAACTGGCAGGTAAGACCCCATCCCTACATTTGCTTGGTGTTGAATCCTACTCCCAACTAAATAGACACTAAGCTAATCTCTAGACCGTACTAGGCTTGACTGAACTATTACTGACCGTGTTAACTGACTGAAGTGGACTCAGTTCATTGAGTTTTGTAACTGACTGACTACTACTATCTGTAACACTACTGAGACTATTCTGTAGATACTATAATTCTAGGTAAACAACTAGATTTTTGGGTATTGAATAACCCCAGGACTCGACAGCATAAATAGTAAAGCATGTTATGATCTTAAAATCAGAACAATAATTATTTGTTAACAATGCATTCACTTAGACATTTTTCCAAACACTTGAGGAGCACAACTAATGCACATGGAATTCATCAAACTATAAAGATCATGGCTACAACATTCAACTTACAATTAAAGAGTTTAACATGAGAATCACATAACTCACACACATACTATCTTCATTTATATGAAACTTACAATTAATCATGGATTGAAACACAAAACATCAATACATACATGAACATAATAAAATTCCAACATATAAATCATGAAATCATAAACTCGTAGTTTAAAAAAGGGTTTTTGAACTCCAAGGGTGAAAGGAAACCCAAGGATGAACACCTAATATACCTTAGTAATTAAATTCTTTGAAAATTGTTGGTGTGTTCTTGAAGCTTGGACTTGAAATTGAATGACCTGGGGTTTTGTTCTTCAGAGAATTTGACAGAAAGTAAGTGATTTTGCCCTTAGGATAGCTTAATTTCGTGTTTTAGGGCTAAATAAAGTGAGAAAATTAACTTAAATACCCCCTCTGGTGCGGATTTTAATTACAAAAAATGCACCTAGCAACACGCAGACCGATGTGTCATGTCGATGGGGACAACTCAATGGCTGATGCGATGCATCAAGATCGCATCAGCTCACTAAAATTTGTATGCCTGAGCTGGTGATGATAATGTCGATGCGATGACCAATGCGGTCCATCGATATCATATCGATCCACTATTTTCAACATCCAAACATGGCTCAAACAACATTCAAAAAATTCAAAACTCATCTGAGAACACATATTGATCTCCCTAATCATGAATCAACTTAGAATCGATATTTTAAGGTCGTAAGCATAGAAAATAAAGTCATTGAAATATTAAGGCCAAAAATGAGACTATGTGTCAATACTTAGCTTAAATTTTCTGAGTCTGGGACCTCTTTTTAATGTTATATATGACTAAAACGACTGGGATTTTGTGAGGTCTTACAAGTTACGTAGATGGGACATTTTAAAAGGGGTGTTTTGGTACTTTTCCTCTTTAGAAAGCCTCCCCATTGGATTTAATTACTCTTTAAAAATTATTAGTAAATCATTATCAGTTATACAACATCAAAATCCTCTTTTCATTCTCAAAGAAATATCAAACTAGGGTTTCCTCCAAGAACAAGAAATTAAGAAAATCACTTCTTAAGTCTAAGATTTTATAACGACCTAATTTTTTGGAACCAAAACATCACACGATGCTCATGATCCCCAAGGACCACAAGCTAACCCTCTACTGATATCTATACGTAAACACTACATAATATAGCTAATAAATGTGGAAACAGGCCATAAGGGTCAAAATATCTAAAAATACTCAAAATTGAAAACTGAATACTGATACATCTGTCCAAAAAGCCTCTAAACTATCTGAACTGTGGAGTTGATGGGACATGTCCCCAACTAACTCCGTCTACTAAAAATAAACTAAGTCTGATATGATAATAATAAAAATAAGGATCATCCGCAACTAAAGAGGACTCACTACTATGTCTACTGCTACTGATTGGGACTGAGCTACTAAGGGTACTTTGGATCTCGTGCCTCTGCACCTATGGTGTCAAATAAAATGCCATATCAAAAATGCGTCAGTACGAGAATATACCGTGTATGAAGATGAGGTAAGGCTAAATATAAGGGCTTATGTATGAACAATTATTAAACTGAATAATCATGAGAGTACTGAATGAGAACACATGCGTGAATGCACAAACCATAACTAAAATCATCATGACTCAAACTACTAAAACTCAAATACTACTTTACTGCCTTCTGAACTTACTACTAATGCCTGAGATACTAAACACTGAATTATCTGATACTGATAACTGAGTACTGGAGTTGAGATTAGTCCTATCAAGCGAGTAATCTCAGAAACTGATGTTACTGGGCTGATTAACTGAATCTACTCACATCAATGACTGAAAGCTGACCTTACTACTCTCGACTATCTGGATCTGAGATCAAACCTCTCTAATGGATGATCCTTGAATTTACTATCAACGATAAGAAAATATTATGTCTAAGATAAAACCTATCTAGCAGAAGATCTCTGAATCTGATAAAGAGAATACTCAACTAAATCTGAGACTTAGATTAAGCCTATCTAACGGGTGTTCTCTGGATCTGATAATGATATTATTCAACTGAATCTAAGACTGAGATCAAGCCTATATAACGGGTGATCTTTGGATCTGATAATGAGATTACTCAACTGAATCTGAGACTGAGATCAAGCCTATCTAATGGGTGATCTCTGGATCTGATAATAATGAGATTACCCAACTGAATATGAGACTGAGATCAAGCCTATCTAATGGGTGATCTCTGGATCTGATAATGATATTACTCAACTGAATCTGAAATTGAGATGAAGCCTATCTAACGATTGATCTCTAGATCTGATAAAGATATTACTCAATAACTTTATGTGGGACCATGCCTATCTAGTGGGTGGTCCATGAGTCAATGGAACTATCTGAGTTCTTTACTGAGATAGATGACTGTATCTGACAGTCTTGATTTTTGAGTTCTACTCTGAAAATTGATACTAAAACTGCAACTGTGGGAGTTCTCACTTAACCGACATGCCCCAAATATAAACTGGTGGGGTCCAACCTATAACCCCAGCTGGAAGGGAGTCAATACTGTGCCATGGGTAAAGACCTCTCTAGTCAAGCCTTTCTAATGGGTGACCCTTGCAGGAAGTCAACCCTAAGGCAGTGTAATAGTCAAGCATATCTAGCAGGTGACAAGCCTTTTCAAATGGGTGACTCCTATATCCTGTGCTAGCTACGTAGTTCTGGAGTTCAGGGATTTCTCCTAATGACTCTGCCTCTCTAACGGGGAGCCGCCATCCCTCCACTCGTTCGGTGCTATCTTCTACTCCCAACTAAAAGACTCTGAACTGATTCTTAACTTAAACTGAACTTAAACTAAGCTAAATCTATTACTGATCATATTTCTCAAATGATATGACTGAGTTACGCTGAATTCACTTAGTTTCGTATCTGACGGAATACTACTAAATCTCATTATCTGACTGTATGATACTGACTTCTAACCTAAACACTTAAATACTACTAGGTCTGAGCTGAGTACTGAACTGAGGCTAGAATACTAGTGATACTAAGATTATTGAGATTTCTTAAGTTCTGTATCTATCTAAGAGTACAGAGTTTGATAACTCACTGAGTTCTGAGAGTCGTAGCTTAACCAAGATTATCGAGAAAACTGACATGGGCTCTAGGCTGCAGCTAATTTATCGGGTATAAATACCCCCGGGACTCGAAAACATAATACATAACCATTCTTGAATAATCAAGACCATGGACATTCATTCACCATTACAATCCCTAAACCATCTCCTCAAGCATTTAGGAACCATAAACATGTAATAACATAGAGAAACATGCTATTGGCTTATGCTCCATTCAACAAGGTCTTGCATCAAACACTACACATATATTAAAGTCTTAGCATGTATCAAAGAGAACATAATTGGGAAAGCTTCATGCTATCATTTTACAATTTATTCACTAAGGCTTTTCCACAAATACTTGGCATGCATGGGCTTGAACATGATTGGGGATTTCTAGTCAACATGCTATAATGGCTCTAATTCCTTCACATAAGCATTTTGTTAAACATATGGGGAGCATGCTTTGCTTATTCAACAATTTCTACACCTAATTGACATGAACACATCACTTAACAAGAAACTTGAAGAGGGCTTATCATGAACGCCATATTAATATCACATACTAGGGTCAAAGATTGAAAACCTTGTAAACAAACATGAATCACAATCCAATAATAGCACGTACATCAATTTCAACCCACATGAATCATGAAAACTCATAAACACAAGATCTTTGAAATTTAGAAAAGGATTCTTGAGATTCTTTGATAAAAGAGACCTAAGAATAAACATCTGCATACCTTAGTGTCTTGATTCTTGTAAAGTTAATAGAGGAGTCTTGATTATTGGGGTCTTGATTAAGGAACCCTAGGTCTTGTTCTTGAACAACTTTAAGAGAAAACTAGTATTTTTGGGTTAAATGAGGCCAAATCCCATGTTAAGGAGTATATATAGAGGTTGGGAAAAAACCCTTTTCGCCCTTAGAATTAAACAGAAAAATCCTGATTTTATATGCTGGCGCAACGTGTCATAATCACGTCAGCTTAATGGAAACTGGATAATTGGGAGACTAGTTGGTGGCGCAATGCGATAGAAATCGCGTTGCCTCCTTGGTTTCGAACTGGAAAGGCACCACGACACGGTGAAATCGCGTTGGTGCACTGGAAATTGACAACTCTAAAATTAAGACATGGAGCGGCATGCCATAATCGCGGAGACTCATTAGATTTTGACGATTGATATTTTGGATGGCTCTGTGACACGCTAAAGTACCAGGCGGTACACTATCTTACTAAAATAGCTGTCACTCTTCGCCCGAGTGTCGGATTTGGGCTAATTTGGTATCGACGGAAAGCTTATTCAATGATCTACATGAGAAAAATCCAATATTAGGAAAATTCTACATGGTTCAAAATAATTCTCACTTTGGAAGACACTTCTCAACCTCTTAGGGATAGATTAACACTTTACTGAACACGTTCTAAGGCTCAGACTACTAGAGAATTTTGCGGGGTCTTACAGATTTCAAAGGAACAAATCAAGATTCGAGTTCTACTCTTTAAACCTTGTAATAAAATAACAAGAAATCAAGAAAATCACTCCTAAAGTCTAAGATTTCCAAGGAACAAATCAAGATTCAAGTTCTACTCTTTAAACCTTGTAATCTAAGGTACGTGAGGTTTTTCTAAATTACATGGGCATGGTGAAATAATTTTTAAAAATATTTGAATGTTGAGAAATCATGAATTTACAAAGGGGTTTCAATTTACAATTACAATCATGCATTATGAAACCTTCTTGATATTAATATTTTGGTCTTGAGGCCTTCCCCCTTAAACTCGAATTTGTTCGTATATATATATATATATATATATATATATATATATATATATATATTACGTATGCATGTGGTTTGATGGCTGAAACTTGAATTGAGAGCATAAAGAATTATAATCCCTCTCTTGTTATAAAACCCCTTATTTCATATGTTATGCTCTATTCAATTTTATATTGGGAAGCATGATACAAATGCCCTTACAATTGTTTAAGATTTGATTTTAGTTATGAACTAAGAGAGGTGTTTCTTGTTTGTATAAATAGAAAGAGATAATTTAAAGAGTTGCATGATTTGCTACAGAGTAATTGACCACCACATGTTTGTTGAAATGTTGAAAAGACAGAATATTTGCATGGTTTCACATATGTTTTGAAATATGAATTCTCTTGAACTGTTTGAATGATATAGTGGTCCATTCTTTATGTTTTCAATTAAGATATTGTAACTTGGTATTATACGCCTAGACATATAACTTGCAAGTCTTGGTATGAAGATACCAATCAGATGAATACCATAACAGAGTAAGATTTTCAGAGTTTGATTTAAGAGAATACATGTATGAAAGAGTTAAAAATAGGCTTAAAGAGAGTTAGGTAGTTTCTCAAAGAAGGTTTATGTTCAGATAACTCCTAGCCCAAAATCGTGTTTTGCCGATACGGGTTTATTATGTCCCCCAAGAGAGACCATACACTGGCCTAGTTCCCTTTGGCGTATTAGAGATAGAGACTCCAACCCTTGCGGCAAACTTGGGTTGGGGGCTTAGCCGCCGAGTTAAAGGCAGATTTCATATAGCCTGTGGGATTGTAGAGTTGTAGGGTATACCACCTAGCTCAGAACTAAAGATAAAGAGTGAGTCATGGATTTTAGTAAATGTTCAAAGTATTTTAAGTTTGCCTGTGCGTTTTCATATATCGTTCGTAAAGTGTTTTATAAATTGCTCTTACTTATGTTGTATAAAATTATACTATTTTGTATTGCCCTGCATACCATTACAATTGTATTGACCCCCTATATTTCAGGATTTGAGGTACAGTCTCGGGGTCCCACTAAGCAATAGATCCGTATGTCTGAGAAATGAAGTTGGTGAGCCTCCCCTAGTCTGGAAGGCCGGGTTTACATAATATTATCCTTTATTTGGTTTATGGTCTGACTGGGGGCCTTATCCCTATTTTGTTTCAGATTTATGATGGATATAGTAATGTTAGAGATTTCGCAGACAGTTGTCACATGTATAGAATATTCAGAAATCCCTTTTCAAATTGTTCAAGTTTATGAGATTTACCATGGTTTCGTTATGAGTTGTTTTCCAAAAATTTTATTATATTATATGAATATTATGCATGATTACCAGATATAGAAGAGCGCTCGGTCCTTCATGGTTCAGGATGCTCATTACGGCCAGGACCTCGACTTGGGTCATGACAAACTTCTTAAGCTTTCTTGTTGGAGATTTAAAGATAAATAAAGTAGTCTTTGATCTTTGAAAACTTAAGAAAAAGGGTTCCTTTTGTATTTGTAAGTTGTGGAAAGGGTAAAAAGACCAATAATCCTCTCACCCTAAGTGAAAAAACTAAATTGGATGAAATTTACAACTTGGTGTGTCATGTCATAATCGCGAAGGTTATCCTCCATTTCAAGCTATTATCGCAGAAGTTAACCTCCGTGATATGGTAGTATCGCCAACCCTCAATACCTCGGGGGTCCTAAAATGACCCCAAGCCCCTTCCAAAAATTCCAAAACTTTCTTAATTTACCTTTTTAGCATCCCTAATCACAATTCAAGTCAAAAATCGATATTGCAAACATAGGAGGGTCAAAAATAAAATGATTGAAATTTTAAAGGTCTTACAACAATCCTCAATTATTGTATATGCTCCTCCCTACTCCTCAAATACAAAAGAATGTCATTAAGGAGCACAATTACGAAGGATTCCAAATAGGGTTTGAACATGTGATTCATCAAATCCATAAATACAACTTGGGTTAGTCTATCCAAAAGACATCACCAGGAACTCATAATGGCCATAGAGAGTCCTGAAGGCTATCTTTGGGATGTCCATAGCCCGAATCTTCTATAGATGGTAATCGGATCTAAAGTCAATCTTAGAGAACACTACTGCTCCATGAAGCTAGACAACTAAGTCATCAATACTTGGCATAGGATATTTTTTCTTCACTGTCCCCTTATTCAGCTGCCTGTAATCAGGATACATACGCAAGGAACTATTCTTTTTCTTCATAAACAAGAAATGATCACCCAAAGGTGACACACTTGTACTAATCAAACCCTTACCTAGAAGATCTTGTAGTTAAGAATTTAGCTTCTTAAGCTAAGCAGGAGCAATACCTAAGGTGCCATAATAAATGGTTGGGTTCCCAGCAAAAAATCAATAATAAACTCAATATGACACTCAGGAGAAAGACTAGGTAGATCCATAGAAAAGACATCAGGAAAACTAGAAAAGACATCAGGAAAATCATGGACTACATGAACAAAATCAAGAGAAGGACTCTCCACACTAATATCATGAATATAAGAATGATAAGACTTGTAACCCCTTGATATAAGTCTCCTAGCCTAAACAAAAGAAATAATCCCCATCAATGCACGGCTAATAGATCACTATCACACAACTAGGGTATGTCACTCAAGGCTAAGGTAACGGTCATGGTAAAACAATCCAAGACCAAATGATAGAGGGATAATCATTCTATGCCTAGAATAACCTCAAAGCTCACCATATCTAATGCAATATGAAACTCTTGAATGGTCATAACACGTGATCTATAAACCCGATCCACTACTAAAGAATCACCCATATGAGTAGATACACATAAGGGCATAGATGAAGAATCCCAAGACAACACTAACCACAGTGCATATAAGCAGACACATATGAATAAGTAAACCCCAAATAAATAAAGAAAAAGCTAGTTGATGGCACAATAAGATCATACCTATAATAAAAACATCTTAAGACTCTAATTGTTGATTTACTAAGTATATCATATAAATGATCTTACTCGCTACCTGGATGGGCGCCTGACTGATCATCTATCCTACCTGCCTAAGGACCTCCACAAGAACCCTAGGGACCACCGCAAAAATACTACATATGACCGCTATTTCGGGGCAGTACTGCCCTGATTAGTAGAATACTCTGCGTTGTAGGTACAACTTCCCCACATCGGGGACACTCTTTAGAGAAATGGATAAATACCCCACAGTCATAACATGCCCCAGGTGCTGAACTATATTTAGAAGATTCAGCTGACCTAAGATATCCACCTTGACTAGAAAACCTAGAAGATGCATTTCTCAAGGGTTGACCACTACTCTGGCCATGATAATCATTGTATCTAGGATGATCCCCATCAATAATCTGAAGTGTGACATAAATGGTCCTACCAGACTGACCCTAATGCAGATAGGACTAGCATAAAAGGTACCTTCCCTGAGAACCTCTGCCTCTAAATTATAAGCCACTCCAAATCCCATTGAAACTATCATAGTAGTGTAGCCTTTATTCACTGCTCCCTTGAGCCTCGTAATGCATCTCCTCCATGGTATGAGTTTAATCAGAAACCTCAATAAAGGACCTATCAGTAGCAGCCAAACTCTTTGTTTCCATGCAAAGATGAAGTCTCAATTCCTGAATAAAACAAAAAATTTTCTCATACTCGATCAACAAGATATATGTAGCATGCCTGTCCAACTCATAAAATTGAGCCTCATACTCCAGAATAATCATAGAACCCTACTCCAATCTTGATCTCTCATATGCTCTCTAATGCTACAAGGCATATAATCCTCCAAGAAAACCTTAGAGAATTAAGTCTATATTAACATAGGAGATACAACTGGCCTAAAATAAAAATAACCTTTCTACCAATATCTATCTACTAGGTCTAACTAAAAGGTAGTGTAGTCAATGTTATGACTCTCCACTAAGCCCAAATTACAGAGCCTATCCTCACAAGTTGTCAAAAATTTAAATGCATCCTCGCCTAGTGCCTCAAAAAACCTAGGCAAAGTCAATCTAAAAAATTTACCCATTATCTTCTACTCCTTAACAAATATAGTAGGTTGGGAAACTATCGACATTGGAAGGATCTCAACTTTGTAGGTTGCACCCTTGCCTCGATACCACTTTTATCCATATATTGAGCACCATTAACGATGCATCATGAAACAAACCTAATAGATAAACTAAAGTATCACTGAGCAGTGATGAAGAAATAAACCCTGGTGGAGCCTGGGTTGCCCTAAGAATAGGATTAGGGTCCAGTGAAAGCTCAACATACAGATCTATAGCTGGGGCTACAACTCTCACCTTTCCCAATCTCTATGTTGTCCATGTCCCTTGTAGGATCCCTAATTACGAACTAAGGGTCCTCATCTTTGGCAGTAGTAGCTCACATCATATCCATTAGAAAAAGAGTAAAAGCAAGTGAATCTTAGAAACCATAATAGATTCTTAGCACAAACAAGTGAAAGAACTGAAGATCTCCAAATAATGTCCTATAGCCTCCTGAAGATAGGAAATAGACATTGTCGTTCTGATTTATAGGACTCTACTAGATAATTTATCTTGTACCAATTATACCAGTTAACCTAGGCATTCATACCAATTTATCACAACTTAATTTCATGAGTCATGATGGCACCTACTTTATCCTACCAGTAGGTAAGCCTAATCATAGCCTGAAATAATAAGTAAGGGGATAGTTGGTTAAAAATAGCATAAATTCTAGAATGATACAAGTATTTAGGGTATAAGCCATTAAGGATAAATAAAGAAAAGAATTACAATATTCTACGACCTAGTAAGGTCGGTACAAGAGCCTCTAGAAAAATAAAAGAATACTATCAATACTAAATGTACAATAGTATCGGAATAGAAAGACCATCCAAAATAGAAGAAGGAGAGAAAGGCAGCTCTGGCTTTAAAAGCTCACCCTATCTCTAAACTTTGATCGGTACTAACACAATGTCAATAGCGGAAGCTAGTACTAGGATTTATACCAGAAAAGGGTATAGAAGTGTAGTATGAGTACCAAAGCAATGGATACTTAGTAGGCATCATCGGCAGACTTAGCTAAATCATAATAAAAATACAATAAGATGTAACATAAAAACTAAAGTTTGGAAAAAAGGCCAAACCTAAAATAGTGCTCCAAATACCGAATGTAAGAAAATTGAGTAAATAATATCAAAGAGAACATAACTATCTATTGCATAATTAGGGCCCCGTAATCCCAATAGATGCAAACAAAAGTAAATTATCGAACATGAGCCCCCATAAGACCGGTGAATTCAATCGAAGAAGTAATCACTCTACACTGCTAAAAAAATCCAAACTTTAAAAATGCAACTGCGAATACTCCATACCATTAAAACAAGACTCGAATAGGTTTCATAACCATCATAAGTAACCTCTTTATGTTGGACTAAAATTGGAAATAGTATCCCACATGGTGGACTTAAACAGAAAAAAATATCATGAATATTAGACTCAAATTGGAAGAAGCATTATCTTAAATGTTAGGCTTGAACCAATATTAATGTCTCCCAAGTACAGCCTAGAATAAGTCATAAGATGCCCAAATCCTCATTCCTCTCAAGAATATAAATAACATAGTGTAAGGCCTATTGAGAGTATAAGGAGCTAATTATTATCTACACCTAAAATGGGCCAGAGGGCCACCTCCAATACTCAATGTCCGTTCTAAGGTAATTACTACCCTAAACTAGGATAAGGTTCCAAAATTCCTCTATAAGCTGATAAATAAGCCTCATTGAGTCCTAATATAGCAACCCAAGGAATAGGCAGTTAAGTCAAATATGCCTAATTACAATTGACGAACTGGCTAAATAATCTATATTCACTAAATATACCACTAAGTCATAATTCCTAACCCAAAATAAGCATAATATTATACCAATTCTATTATTAAGCTTAGTTTTAGGGAAGATTAAATCTAGCCTACCTGGATGCTGAAGAATGCCCAATAAAGTTCGATAAATTGGAGATTTCCCCTTCTGAGATGCCCCCTCACAATTCTACACTATCAAAATAGTGATCTATGCATTAATACGAGAATAATAATACCTATATTACATTTTTATTCTTTGGGCCAAAAATTAAATCAAAATCCTATATAGGGCCCTCTTGTAGAATCATACTTTCGAAACCGTTGGCACGTCCCTTTATGTTCAAAGATCATTTACCCTCAGGAATGGGTAAATTTTAAGCTCAAATGATACAAAAATTATCCGATCGTGAAACTAAGAATTTGAGACTAAATTCAAGAATTAACTCAAGAATTAGACAGAGACTTACAAGGATTACAATGAGAAAATGACTATTCTGAGCTCACCAACACCCCACGATCTCCCGTGGATCAATCACCTAATTTTCCACACTCTCTAGGGCTTAAATATTGATGGGACTTGATATGAATAGGAGAAAATAGGTAAAAGGATGAAATAAATGCCCTTACAGTTGCCGCTTAAGCAGTCACCACTAAAGCAGTAAAGGACTGCTAAAGCAATCCTTAGCATGGGTCGATCTACAGTAAACTAAACAAGATATTGCTTAAGAGACATCTACTTTATCAGTAAGGTCTCCGCTAAAGAGAACTAGCTAGGACCAACCTTGGCTGCTGAAGTGACTAATTGAAGACTATGGAAACCACCGCTTAAGCGACCAAAGGTTCGCTTAAGCTGCTGCAATAGCTGAGTCCATGCACCCCAGCTGAACATGGATTTTTCCTATTTTCCACCGACACCTTAGGATTAATTCAAAATCTCATGAATGAAAACAAACTATGCTGCCCAATCAAATTTGATATTCCAAACTCAATAGCACCTTTAAAATTTCCATCTGGAGTCATTTCTACAAAATATGGGCCCCCTTACCCAGGACCATTTTTACTAAAATTCATCCAATGGCCCATAATTAGTCCTCAAGCCTTGGGACCTGAGCCAAAGTCCCCCAAACTTAAAATTGATGTTCTAGAGGTGATAGAACTATCCAAATTAGTATACAAGGTTGTTAAGATGAAGTTTATGCCTGATAAACAATCCTTACTGACAAAGACTTTCAAATAGGGAATTGGCTCTAAACAAACAAATGAATTGCCTGAAAACTGAACTGTCAGCTCCAGCAAGTCACAAAAGCCTTGGGCCAGCTATAGTAAATCTCTAAATAGAGAAAAGTGTGGAAATATGGAAAATAATGTGGAGGGTCATTACAACTCAAGTGTGAAAAATGTCATGTATGGACCCCCTAAAAATCATTTGAGACCCCACCAGAGTAAATAAAATTATGCAACAGGACTAAACTTTATGTTTCAAACATAATGAAACCATTAGTATTTCCAAAAGAAGTTGTTTTCATCGAATGTTGACCAAAGACAACCATATATCAAACTTTTTAACATCCTGTATAAATGTTAAAAATCACCCTGAAAGCCTCGAGACCAAAACCAACTGAGCTACTAACCAAAAATGCTATTTTAAAGTTAATGGAACTGATGGAATAATTAAGCGACATTTAGATCTCTAAATGTTTACCAAAGTCAACTATATTAACTTAAAAGTTTTCCAAACTAAGAACTTGCATAAACTCATTCAAACACTTTAGGAACCATACCACCCAAACCCACAATGCATAAATATTATAAGTGAACTATGAGGAGAAAGATGGTTAAAACATTTATAGTTTTAAAAATCACTATGAGGGTTGTTACATAAACCAAAAATGATAACTTGGCTGCATCAGCAATCCACAAACTATGATCTGAAATTACGATCCTTGGGATTTGAAATCTTTCAATAATTTGTTTATTTTAAGTCTGGAATTTGCAAGTAAGTACAATTCAATCCATGATTCACAGAAAATTTTGTGGTTCATCAACCTGATCCATGGTTTGAGATCCAAAATTGGATCTTTGCAACTTAGTCCATAAATGAAAAAAAGGTTTGTGAACTTAATTAATGTTTCATCACAAGATCTGTCAACTAATACCCCCTATGGACCTCTTCCATGACTCTTAGAATGGTTCGTAGTTTAATTTATGGGCCATCAAATGAGCTATTGGTCTAAACCTACTTTTCCACTTTGCACATCCCATATCACAATAAATAATATGGTTTATGTATTGATTCCATGGTTCGTCATATTCATTTTGGACTCCATATTCATTATTAGCTCAACTTTTAATTTTTACCTCTAAGGTATGTTTTTCTATAAATATAGCAAAACTCTAATCAAATCCAACAAAGACTACTTAAGAAGTATAATAATTTATATTTAAAATATTCAAATGTGTTGTTAAATACTACCACATCAACACCCCTAACTTAGAACACTTGTGTAACCTAAAGCAACTTAAAATTGCATACTGACCATGAACAAGACAACTAAACATGACATAATATTCATAAATAAATAGGAATTTGAACATCAAAATGACTACATTAGCTTACATTGAGAGCTTACACACCACATTCCACAAATAAGTATCCCTCCATATTTCCAAACCAATGTGCATCTTCTCAAAAGATTACTAGATAACATTATAGGATCAAAGATTGACATCATGTTATTGGTAGACAAGTCAGCATACAACCAGTGTCAAATGATCTCTAAACAAACAACTAACCAATATCACCTTTTTATATTACACAGATAAGGCTGATCACACAATATAATGATTAAACTAGGACCATACCAACAAAACCTATTGCATTTATGAAGATATTCAAATGTTATCAGCAAAATATCATAGGCATGCCCGTATTTTCTATGTTTGCTATCTTTAGATGACTAGACTAGGATTACTATAGGGATTTTCTTGACATATATGTAGGATTGGGGATGGGTATGGTACATGTGGGAAAAGTAACTAAACCCTAAACACTACATTATTTGTTAATTTTGACTCACTGCACTATTTTTTTCCCTTTTTGCTTTCTCATTCTTGGGTGTGGTTCATTCTTTATAAACTACTTCTTATTTTGTGTTTCATTTTTCTTCATTCTTATTTTTTCCCTTTTTCTATCTTTTTTATATGGATTCACCATAACCTTTTTTCTTTGATCAATTACATCCTTTTACTCTAATTCTTAACTTATTCTCCTGAACTTTGCCCACTGCCAACTTAGGCAGTTTGTCTAAATTTTAAGTCCTAGTGTCCAATGAGGCAATGGTATCAAATAATAGGTTACTTAAAAAATGAATGGTACCCGGTCTATTAGTTAATCAACAAAAGTCTCAAGGCTCAGAATTTGGAAAGTAGGGATAATGTAAGCACTAGGTAGGCCTTTCTAAATATGAGTGTGGCTTATAAAAATAAAGCCATGTGATCCTTTACTAACCTAGATTTTCATTCAATAGTTTTCCAAGACTAACCATACAAGTTCTAGATCATACCAATAACACAAACTCAATAAAGTACCTCACAAACTTTGCAATAAATATCTATTACTAACCGCTAATGAGTTAGTTGGTAAACTAGTTTGAACATAAAGAAGTAATACCAATATAAGCATACGTTAAAAACATAAGCCATACACATCAACAAGTAAAGCAATGATGCATAATACAAATTTTGGAGGGTTTGAGTTTCAAAAAGCATAAATGCATAGCCAATTGCTACAATGTGATCTCCTAAGTCTTCCTAACTTTATTCTACCTATTTAAAAACTAAACTATATTGAAAAAAATAGACTAGACATGCTAGCTCAACAGACAAAACACCCTAGAAAAAATAAAAATAATTAGAAACACCCTCGGGTAGACATAAAGACAACCCTTACTCCCTAACATAAAGAACATTTATTTCCATTAATGTATCAAAAATATAATGTAGGAAAGGCAGGAATTTACCTATGGCATATTTGGCACTAGTTTCTAGTGAGTTTGTAGTATATGCTACAGGTGAAACCCTAGCAATATTATTAGAAAAAGTGATAGTGTCAGGAGATGGCACAACTAAAGGTTGAGACTTGCCCAAATTATCATGGTCTCTAGTAACACAACCAAAGGTCGAGACTTTCCTAAAGGGTCATCGTTTCTAGTAACTCCAGCACTCACTTTTGTAACACTTGAAATAGATCTACTAGCTCTAGCTCACTAAGAATCCTTCCTAATTCGAGCGTTGTCCATGAAGCATCATTGGGCATCAAACAACTTTTTTTTCTTTCTTCTTTTTTCTCTTTCTTAAGAGCTATTATCATCATCATCCTCTATAGTCAACTTTTTCATATCACATATGGGTGACTCATCTAGAAAAATGGAAAATGGATGCTCCTTATCTATCTCATTAAGTACAATAGAGACTAACACCTATAATATATGCACATGGTAAGCCTATAGTGCTTCTATGTCTATGTGATCTTGTGCCAGCTTAAAATAATTTTGGGTCAATTCCAAGAGATGACCTTTCCTCAGTTATTGAACTACTCATATAGTGATACTATCAAGCCACCTATGAATCTATCACACAACCTCATTCGTAGACTTCTTTAGTGGACTAAGCATAGTAGTTATAGATCAATCAACATATGGCTCAAGTTGTTGAGTTAGTAAACTAATTTGGTTGTTGGCCCACTAAGGTTGCCTTACTATAGCTTTGAAAGTATCATGCTTAAGATTATAGTATAAAATTGGGGATAAAGGGTAAATGATAGTAGTTGGAGTTGTTATGGGAGTTGAATTATAACGCCCTAAAAAATCAAAGCCTAGGCTAGAACCATGCTTCATGTATATGTAGGGTAAATCATTAGGTTTTAATAATATGAGAAGTGATTTGTCCATGTACCAAGGCCACAAGAATATCCCCCCTACCCTTAATCAATCCAAAACCTTTCTTTCTAATCGATGCCTAAAGGAGTAATTAGCTTAAAACTAGCATAACTTTTAGATTCAGATGCATTTCTAAGTCTTGAATCCGCCAAATGATAGATATTTGAATTATATTTCTAATGAATCTAGTTTTTCCTTAATCTAAAATCAAATTAAAAAGTTATGGCATTTTTAGAAAAGCACTACTTTGTAGAGAGACACCACGAGACAAACCATGACCATGGTTACATTGTACGACCATATAATGGTCTCGTCTAATTGTGACAACCCTAAAATCTAAAAGTTGAAAAAGTGTATCCTCATTCCATGTGAGGAACCACCAGCATTAGTTAAAACCACAATCCCCTAACATGAACATAAGAACCACAAATTTCCGTGATGTATCCAGCAAACATACGAACTAAGGTACGACCATACGTAGATCCCACGATCATACCAAGGCTCGCCTTATCATGTTCAGAGATCTCTCATCTATCTCCCAACCATGAGTGTAACTCACAATCATAGGTTGGTCCCACAATCATAGAAAGGTCTCATACGTCCCGCTCCACAGTTTCTATTTACTAAAATTTTAGGGGCATATCATTCTTTTCCCACTCTTTTAACATAAAAACAATCTTATTTTGGGAATTCCAAAGGTCAATATTGGGATTAATATGACCTTAAGCTCTCATTACTTAGAATAACACCTGATACTTATTGTTAGAAGAGAAAAGTGGCAACTCTTTTTTCCCAAGACAAAGCTAGGGTTCATCTTCCACAGACATCCAACTCTAGAGAATTATTTAGGTTTCTCATATCTAGGTATGTCAAATTTTATCAGTAGGTTTCCTTTCACCCATCTAGTCCCAAAGTTAACCCCTCTCTCTAGTTCAGTTCTCTTTCACAATTAAGGATTTATGGATATTGGTAAATTCATTGATATCTCAGTTCTTTGGTATTAGTGAGTTCTAATTACCATTTTAACATAAATTTTTGTGTTATTACTTGAACTTTATCTCAACCCTAATCATATTATAGAATCCACCATTGTTTGACCTAAGTCATTAGATTGTGTAAATTCATTAATTTTATGAAATTGACATAGCAGTTGCATTCTTTAGAGATGGTTGGTTATGAAAACTCGATGACCTAGGATTCATGCATACACTTTTGGATGTTATATTCCCTAGGTTACATATTTTGAAGCTTTCAGATAATGCATTTAGTTTCAGTCTTAAGATTATTATTAGAATTAAGCATTATAGTAATCAGTGTCCTTCAGTTGGAAGTAGTACTTAACATCGAGAAAACGCAGAAATGAAGGCTTATCTGCCAGTTAGGCTGGGACCTTTTGTAGAAATCCCTAATTCATATAACTAAGGTGCCATAATAGGTTCTAAATGTTCACCCATCAGACTAGGCTTGACATTTTTGTTGGTTTGGACATCAATTTAGTAGATCAACCTCAGTCAATTTTTGTACTCTTGGAAAGGTATTGAATACCCTTCCAGTTAGGGTTACAAGGTAGATCTCAGTTAGCTAAAATTAAGGTGTGTTGGTTATTAGTAACTCCCACAGATTTGGTTATTGATGATTAGATTCCTTTTAATATTAAATATAAATTCAATTTTCTATCTTATAAGTGTTTTATCAGTTATTATCTATATTCTTAGTGTTTTTCTAGGATATGGGTTAGCTTGGAGTCACTTGTAATTCTAAGTACTGTGTTATGACTAGAGGTAGTCTCAGGTCTTAAGATGAATAAGTGTCAACCTTAGAAGTTAGAATATTGGACTGTATGGCAGCCCTATCACTTATTGATTTAGGCATAGCATCCAGTTCAGTCTCATTATCACAAATCAATTTCTCAGGTCATAACAGAGCCTACTATAACCTACCAGTAGGGAAGCAAAAGTCATAGTTCGGAATGGCTAGTAATGAACTACTCCAATATATAAAGAAAAGAATTATGAAATAGATGAAATAAAGCATCAATTATATAATATAATCCTAAAACATGGTGGTATCAGTACAATAGCTTCTAATATAATAAGAGTACAAGAGTGAAATATAAACAAATTACATTGATGCAACTTATGTCCAAATACAATATAGAGACTACTCTAATACATAAGAGGGAGGTAAGTAATACTCCAAATGTCAGGAGCTCACTCTTAGTATTCAGACCATGGTTATGCCGCACGACGCACACATCAACTGTGATAACCTGTATTATGATCTACAGGCTGGAGAAGTGTAGCATGAGTACCAAACAAATAGTACTTGATAAGCAACTGCCAATTGGGCACCAAAGATAAAGCAGATATACATAACATATAAACAACATGGAAATTACACCCAATGTTCAGTAACCACAAAATAGCCAATAAGATAATAAGGATAACCTGTCCTATTCAAGTCTAGTAGACTAACATAATAAGGCTAAGAAAGTGTCAAGGATAAACTATCCTATTCCAGCCATACTCAGAAATCTCCACGCTATACCATATATCTCTAGCCAATACACGAATAAAGGATTAAGGAAGGATATATAGCAATATAAAAGGCCAAGAAATGAGTATACAATCTGAACAAATGATGGGAGAGATATATGGTAATACCCAAGCTACATATAGCTAATTTTACATATATTTATATATATAGCTATAAGGTTAACTCGAGGTACAACCTGGATCATCATATCTTTATTTTAAGGCCTTAGTATAATCTATTAGGATTTAGTACTAACAAGCTCAGGGTATCTAAGACCTATATCTCATCATGCATTAACCATGCATAATAATGAAATCATAAGATAGAAGAGGTCAGAAGCATACCTCGATCTCGATGCCAAATCAATGACAAATCAGTCATAGCTAGACATAACAATGATAATAACAATATCAATAACAACAAAAATAATCGGCTATTCTGAATAACCAAATACCTAGTCGAGCCTATGCGTACCCCCATCGCCCTAGGCTCAGAAGGTTTAATAAACATACAACAACACAATAAAAGTCATCACCCATATCTACCTAGATATCTCATACCAACTGATAGACATAGGTATATACTGGTAATAGGCAATGCATATGAAAGAATGAATACAAGGTACACATTCAATATAATCATCCTTCATCCTTCTCAGGCATTATCACATTATCATAATATCCTCCGACCTTTTTGGGAATCATCACGTCATCATAATATCCTCCGTCCATGTCAAGAATTATCACATCATCTTAATATCTTCAGGCCTTTTTTAGAATCATCACATCATCATAATATCCTCCGGCCTTGTCGGGCACCAATACATCATAATAATATCCTCCGGCCTTGCAAGGATCCATCACATCATCATAATATCAAAATTAGTATCAATAATATAGAGCGATCACCATGAGGGATAAATTAAAGTGCAAGCGCTATAAGGGCTAAAGTAAAGAACAAGCCCCACGAGGGCTAAATTAAATAATTATAAAAAAAGAATCAAGGTAGATTATATTTTCATGATTCACCACTCATTATAAATATCACATTATCTATAAGTATATCTAATAGGTGCATAGACTCAAGTCGTGGCTAAAAGAGTACAGGTTTATAAATCCATTGCCCTGAGTGATTTTGAGACTAAATCATTATGAAGTGTAGAAAGGGGCGGAATGTCTCACGACTGGAGTAAATAATACTATCAAATCATGGATCAGAACCCGTATCGGTCAAATCTTTAAAATATCAATTATTAACCTCTTCTATATATAAGTTATCCATTAGGTTAGGCAATTAATATTGTAAAGAAATATCTTGTTAAGATGAAAAGTGGGTTTTAACTATTACTTAGGATGAATAGTCATAAGATCATTTTTTTCACTAGAATCACATCATTCAAAGGTATAATAATCATGAATGTACCGAATCTATGCATGCCATCACCAGTATTTAAACATTGAAATCATAACTTTATACTACATCTTTCTTCGTCCCATACTAGAGAGATGTGTATATAAACATACATGTATATATGTATATATTACAACTTTATCATTTACAAGGGTAATTACTTTCTGGATATCCAACTCATATCATAACACGACCCTTGGCCCATTAACATGTATGGAATAATTATAACATCATAATCATGGCCTTAGACCCACATACGTATCCAGATCTCATATCAACAATCATATGTATATAAATGATCTAATGTCTATAGACGATAGCGTATTCACAAGGCATAACATCTCTATAAGATATGAATCATATCTATAATCATCTCACATATAGGAGGCATCAAAGTTCTAAGAGACATAATGCATCAATAAGCATAACTCGTAACTACAAGGCATGTCACATCAATAAGGCATCTAGTATCTATAGGTAATTTATCATGACTATGAGGACTATCATTTGATAGGCCAAATGTAAAATCTAAGAGGAATTAGCATCTCTAAAGTCCCAATATTGCATCTAAGATGAATTAGCATCTCTAAAGGCCCAATATAATTTCTATATAAAATATCATGGTCATCAGCCATTAGTCATTATCCGGGGGAAAATACCATCAATATTCGTCAAACCATCAAGTAACCTTACACTAAGGTTTACTTTTCTCAACTATGCCTAACATCTGTAAATAAGTCCAAAAAGGCTAACACAAGTCTATGCCTAAGGTGGGCCAGATGATCCAAATTTTAATCCTCAATCCCTATATTTAGAAAACTTGTTCCCCAAACTAGGCAAAGGTATGTAGTTCAACTTCTAGATGTCAATCAAGCCACAACCGATCCTAAGATGGGAACCTCGTCCAGAAACAAGTGCATTTAAGTCAATTTAACCTAAACTAAGGTTTCAAGATCACAACAATAACACAAATAAGGTGAACATGCTAATCATACTTACAATGCTAAAACCACATCTCAAAACTAGAATTATATCATATTCATTCTATGAATTAGTTCAATCTAGGGAGAAAGCAATAGGATTCTAAAAGGTACTAAGAATTTTACCTTAAGGGTCAAAAACCCTCATGTAATACCCAAACTTAAATAATCAAGACTAATTCATTCTACTCATAATTAATCTTAACATTCACATGCACATGCAATATATATCATACATCATCTAAGAAGAAGAGTACATAGAATCCTACCTCAAAGCCGAACCACAAATCCCTTACGTCATTCACCATATGCTCATCTTCACTTCACAATCCCCAAAATGTTATCACACTAACAAAATAGTAATCTACGCATCAATACGAGTCTAACGATACCCATATTGCACTATTGCTCTATAGGTCCAAAAACAACACCAAAAACCCCAAGTGGATCCCACTTATGAAAAATACATTTCCAAGGTCAACCAAACATGATATCAAGCTCATGCACCAAGCACACTTTGGGGTAAAATCTAACCCTAAGTGAATTTGGGTTTTGGGTCAAAAACCAAGAAAGTCATCAATAAAGTGATGATATATTACCTTAATCCATGTGAAAAATCATGATAATAGATGTTTAGCAAGCTCCCAAGTCACACATAATGATCAATTTTGAGTTATTACACTCATTTAGGGGTTCTAGGTCTCAAAGATGGGTCAAAATGGCAAAAATGTAACCTATAGGGTCCTTCTATAACCATACCTGTTATGAAGATGTCGTTATTGCAATCGTAGGGAGCATGATCGCACTATCGCGATCACAATAGGTCCTGTACGATCGCGATACACCAGCACCAGCAAAGTCAAAACTTGTTTTTGACCCTCGAAACACATTCAAACTTCGTTTTTCATAAGTAAAATATGTAACCCCACTAAATTCAATGTTACAGATACATTAATAAAGTTGGATTTTCTTTCCAAGGTTTTTTAGACCAATCATGGCCCCTACCATATCTACCAATTTTCCTACTTTTTTACAAATAGGTCGAAATGAGTTTGGGTACATTGGGACCCAAACCAAAGGTTTACCTAGACTAAAATCGATATTTTGGATCTACTAACATTGTTGGAATTTGAATCCATGATCATCTTGCTGTATTTTTCACTTGATGGGCATTTGGAACCAGCGAAGACTTCAAAATAGAAAATTGGCTCTAAAAACCAAACGAACTACTCGGTAACCAAACTATTGGTCCCAAAAAGTCATAAATAACTTGGGGCAGCTATGGAGAAACCCTAACAGCAAAGATAAGGAAAATATGTAAAATGACCGTAAGGGTCATTACAATACCCACTACTAAAGGACTGTCGTCTCCAAAAGTCAACGGCGATAGAAAAATCTCAAAATTTTGTAAGGATGAGGTACTAAGCCTGCATGCTTCGAGGATGACTTTCCAGATAACCTCAACGAAGAGAGGACACTTTTAAGGGATTTCATCACATGTGTCTCTTTTCCAACCAGTACTCTTACTTCACTCCAAACAGCCAAAACTCAGCTTCAACCACCAATTAGCCTCCAACTGAATCGAAGAGGCTGATGCATGCAAATCTGTATCATAACATGTTGATACCATCTTGATACCTGCGTAAATCAACAAAGGCTTATCTAAGCCAAAGGCAACCCAAGACATGAGTCATGCCACTGACTCCAAATCTAAATATAATATTTCTTTACCATTTTGCATCTGCTATCCACTCCAATCTAAGAGAAAAATAACCTTAGTCTTGTCTGCGCAATCTCATCATAGAGAACTCAAAGAACTAAAGCTCATACACTGAAATTCCATATAGTTAACATGAGAATAAGATCATATGACGTTGTCTGGGCACACAAATGAAGATAATCAAGGAATGCAATCTAAGCCAATGCTATAACTAACCCGTATGGGAATCAAAACTAGAGTCTAAAAGATATAGGTATAACTACTCATCATTGGACGATCCGCTCCAGGATACTCCATAAACTAAGAATGGAGACATACTAAATCCAACTCAAGTACATTACTCCCACTGAGTATATCATGCAAAATTCTTAAAGAAAACTAAAGACCCGAGGTTAAAGCTGAAAGGAACAATATCGGTTCCATTGGCTATCCTCTAGACATATATCAACTATAATCCATTTGAGGTCGAGACAACCTAATAGGTAACCACAGAGTAGGGTCAACCAGCCTATAAATGAAATTTGAATTGAGACGGATCTGAAAAAGAAGGTTGTTATCAGCTCCACGACTCTTAGCTAAAATCTCCACCCCAAGGTTGAATAGTTAAATATCAACTACCCAAACCACACCTAAAGATGGGTAGGCGTTAATACTCTTAAACCATCATGACTCTTAAACCGCCATTCCAAGGCACCAAATCCAAAATTGAGCCAATGAATCCAAACCAAGGTCAAATACATACATCAACCATACTATCTGAATCAGGAATACCTTCACCAAATCATGCCAAGCCAAAATTGAAACATAGCCAAATAATATGATCACAATAGGGGATAAATCATGAGCTAAAAAATAGGAGATCCACTCCATATCCACTGGAAGGCATGAACTATCAAAACATGCTCAGGAACTTCCCAAGGCTGCAAATACACCAGTAAAGGCAAGAACTCTAGCAACTCAAAGAAATGCAACTTGAGAAAAAACTAATAAATCCAACACTACATCTTGGCAAAGAATAGCTATAGGAACATATCATCAAGGAGAAACACTCACGAAGCCTCATTAGGCTGAACAACTCTGGAATGGGGATTTCCTAAATCCACCCAAGTAGGACAATCAAACTCAAACAAACCAAATAACTCAAGATAAAGAATTTCCACATTGTCAACTTAAGAAGCGATCATAGAAAAGGCTACCTTTCTCTAACTTTTCAAATCTACTAGAAAAAACCATAACACAACACGGAAGGATCTTTCAATCTCCACACTAATTAAAAAGGCAAACTATCACATGAGAATGAACCCAACAAACCTATGATATAAATTCATGATATCTCAATCTTAATATCAAAACCACTGTCGGGCGATGAAATAATCATAATCGAAGAATGGACCTCAAACTTGTCAATCTCACAAATGGGCTATATAGGAAGGGATAGCCAAAATAAAAGCATTCACAATCCAGGAGGCAAGTCTAAGAATCTCAAACTTAATAATAGGCAATATAACTAAATTACCAACTTTAAAACCACACCAAACCATAGAAGGTCAACTAACCTTCGATACCATAATACATTCCCGAATCAATCTAAATAGCTAACCAAGAGGGAAACAATCAACCTTACCTAGTGAGGATCAATTACATCCAGTAATAATATCAAATAATATCAATAACCTTAATTAGTGATAGCAATAGCAACAATAATGTCAATATCAATATATTAAATAGGTGATACCAAAATTAACATCAATATCATGTACCACTCAAGGGCCATAATAAGGCCAACGTGCCAAGATAAATGGGACTCAAACCCAAAAGCTACACCTATAGGAGAAAATATCAATACAAATCTACTCTATCCACTACAAAAAGAAATAAACCACAAAGTAGTAACATAACTATAAATGTGATAATAAGGCACATAATAACCAATACTAATTTATCAAGGCATATAATCATCAATGGGTATGACAACCCCAATACACATCATAAAAGATAAATAGAGGAAATGAAAGCACACCTACCATGGTGAATTCTGCAATCACATGCCTGATAAGCATAGGGAAAATAAATCTGAATGAGTCCAAACCCAAACTTACTAACTAAATAATCAACTAAGGTGCTAAGCATACTATCACTAACTGAAGATGCCACAATATCTTAGGGTAGATCTAAAGGAGATAAATGACTAGAAATACTATGCCAAGGACAATTTCTATACCACTAGTTGATCTCTCTATAGTCATAGAAACTCCTGAAGCATTAACATGGTGGGGACACAAACTGAGCTCAAATGGCTGGCCAACTGATGATGCAAGAAATCTCTAGAATTATGACCATCCTTCCATAATCATAGCCTGTCTTTGGAATTTTAGGCCAGCAGGGAATACGTGCTAACTCTGTCTGATCAGCTATCTCATATTTGGGCACTCTCTAAGCCAGTGTCCCATCACTACACAACTAAAATAAGATCCTAAAATACTTTGAGATACTGCCCCTCATAATCTACAATGGTCGTCATAGCTTAAAGACCTATGCCAAAACTCCACAAAGTTTGATGAAAACTCTGGCCACTATAATTATTATGGCTAATCATAGTCTGGAAGACTACCCGCGCAGAGTTTATGTGTTGTAGGTGAAGCTAAACTCTACTACAAAGATCCTCACTCCCAGGTAAAATACCAATATTACTATACTTATGGCATACCTCTTGCCGCATTTTCCGTAAGTCTCAATACATGTGCTCTCTATGGTCTTCTCATAACCGACAATCTAAGAGAAGGAACACATAGCTACTATCAAGTGCATTGATTCCAAATGGAGTGATAATACTAGTTCTCTAACACATATATGCACCAATGTCCTTCTCGAAAGGATGTAGCAAAGAAATAAGTATGGCCCACTCAAGAAATTTAATCTCATACTCAGATATTTATAAAGAACAATAATGAACACTAATAGACCCAACTCTTGTCTAAGATCTACTCACAGACTCAAATGATATACACCTAAGGGGAATCTATCATCAAAACTCAAATCCCCAATATTGAACCTCAGAGCAATAAAGTAGCCACAAGCTAACTAGAGTGTAACTTAGACCCAACTCCTTTTGGTTGATGCTGAAAGTCTTCAACATCTATCTCTGACTCTCTAGTCAAACACTACACTGAAATATTAGAAATGCATATTGAAATCTCATCCATAACTTTAGGCAATGTCGTATCATTCTTTAGGGATAAAATAAAGTCAAAAAACATGTTTGAGGTTTATAGAAATGCAAACACACAACAAGGAGTCAAGAAGTGAATTTCCTAAAATTTCATTATATCCTCTAAAAAATATGTTATGGACATCACCAAACTGATCAACAGGACTCTAGTAACACTTTCCACTTGTATTATAACACCGATCAAACTAAGGCTTTGATAGCAATTTGTCATGACCCAATTTCTCAAGTCATGATAGCGCCTAGTATGACCCACTAGTAGGAAAGCCAAACCCATAGTATGGAAAGGCTAGTAATAGACTTGTTAAATATACAAAGAAAAAAACTAAGAAATAGATGAAATAATGCAGCAATTACATAATACAATCCCAAAATATAATGGTATTAGGACAAGATCTTCAAATATAATAATAGTGCAAGAGTGAAATGTCAATGGAATTACACTGATATAACATATCTCTAAATATAATATAGAGACTAGTCTAATACATAAGAGGAAGGTAAGTAATACTCTAAAGCATTAAGACCTCACTCTTATTCTCTAAAACATGGCTTCTCCACACAATGCAAACATCAACTGCGATGATTGATACTATAATCTATAGGCTACAAAATTATAGTATGAATACAAAATAAATGGTACTCAGTAGGCAACTACCAATTAAGCTCCAAAGATAAAGTAAATATATAGAACATGTAAATAGAATGGAAACTACGCCCAATATTTAGTAATCGCAAAATAGATAATGAGATAATAAGGATAACATGTCCAATTCATGTCCAGTAGACTAACATAATAAGGCTAAGAAAGTGTTAAGGATAAACTATCCTATTCCATTCATACTCAAAAATCTCTACTATACTATATATCCTTGGCCAATACACGAATAATGGATGAAGAAAGGATATATAGAAATATACAAGGCCAAGAAATAAGTATCCAATTTGAACAAATGAAGGAAGAGATATATAGCAATACCCAAGATATATATAGCTAGTTATACAAATATATAGATATAAGGTCAAATTGAGGTACAACCTAAATCATCATATCTTTATTTAAAGTCCTCTACATAATCCTATCGGGATTTAGTAGTAACATGTTGAGGGTATCTAATCCCTACATCTCATCATGCATTAATCATGCATAATAATAAAATCATAAGATAGAAGAGGCCAAAATTATACCTTTATTTCAATACCGAATCAATGACCAATCTGACATAGCTAGACATAACAATGATAATAACAATATCAACAACAACATAAGTAACTTACTATTCTAAAAAACCAAATAACTAGTCGAGCCTATGTGTATATCCACCACCCCAGGCTTAAAAGGTTTAATCAATATACAAAACCACAAGTCAAAGTCATCACCATATCTATGTAGTTGTCCCATACCAGCTGATAGACATATGCATATACTAGTGATAGGCGATGCACATGAAAGAATGAATACAAGGTACACAATTTGTATAATCATCCTTAATGGGTATCAATATCATCAAAATAACATCCTTTGGCATTGTCGAGCATCATAAAATCATCATAATATCCTCCTGCCTTGCAAGAAGCATCATAATATACTTTGGTCTTATCAGGCATCATCACATCATCATAATATCCTTCAGCCTTATCAGGTATCATCACATCATCATAGTATCCTACGGCCTCGCCGAGCACCATTAGATCATCATAATATCCAAATCAATATCAATAATAGAGAGCGAACCCCATAAGGGCTAAAGTAAAGTGCATGCCCCACAAGGGCTAAAGTAAAGAACAAGCCCCAAGAGGGCTAAAGTAAATAATCATGAAAAGAGAAGCAAGGTATATTATGTTTCCATGATTTGTCGCTCAACACCAATGTCACATTATCCATAAGTATATATAATAGGCGCACAGGCTTAAGTCATGGATAAAAGAGTGTAGATTTGTAAATCCATTGACTGGTGTGATTTTTGGATTAAATCATTATGAAGTGTAGAAAGGGGTGGAATGTCTCAAGATCGGATTAAATTATATTATCAAATCATGGACCAGAACAATCTTGGTCAAATCTTTGAAACATTAATTATTAACCTCTTTTATATAGAAGTTATCCATTAAGTTAGGCAATTACTATTGCAAAGAAATTTATTGTTAAGATGAAAAGTGGGTTTTAACTCTTATTTATGATAAATAGTCATAAGATCATATTTCTATTAGAATCACATCATTCATAGGTATAATGATCATAATTGTACAAAATCTACGAATGTCATCACCTGTATCCAAATATTAGAATCATAAATATTATACCACATCTTCCTCTATCCCATACTGGAGAGATCTATATATAAACATACATGTATATATGCATAAACTACAACCATATTATTTAAAAGGGCAATAACTTCCTGGATATCCAACTCATATCATAACATGGCCCATGGCCTAATAACTTGTTCAGAATAATCATAACACCATAATTACAGCCTTATTCCCACATATATATCTGGATGTCATATCAATATTCATGTGTATAGGACATAGAGTATTTATGAGGCACAACATCTCTAAAAATATAAATCATATCTATAATCATCTGACATATCAGAGGCATTGTACTTCCAGGAGGCATAATGCATCAATAAGTATAACTTATAACTACAAGGCATGTCACATCAATGAGGCATCTCATATCTATAGGTCATATAACATGTCTATAAGGAATATCATTTCCAAAGGCCAATTATCATATGTAAGAAGGAATTAGCATCTCTAAAGGCCCAATATCACATCAAAAAGAAATTAGCATCTCTAAAGGCCCAATATCATTTCAATGTAGAATATCATGGCCATAAGCCATTAGTCATTATCCGGGGGAAAATACCATCACTATTAATCAAACAATCAAGAAATCTTACACTAAGGTTTAATAGTCTCAACTAGGCCTAACATCCATAAATAAGTCCACCAAGGCTAACACAAGTCTTGGCCTAAAGTGGTCCAGACGATCCCACTTCTAATACTCAATCCTTACATTTAGTTAACTTATGCCCTAAACTAAGTTAAGGTATTTAGTTCAACTACTAAATGTCAAGCAAGCCACAAACAATCCTCAGATGGGAACCTCATCTAGAAACAAGGGCATTTAAGTGAACTTCACCTAAACTAAGGTTTCAAGATCATAATAATAGCCTAAATAAGGTAAACATACTAATAATACTTCCAACGCTAAAACCATATATCAAACCTAGCATTATATCATATTCATCCTACGAATTAGTTTAATCTAGGGAGAAGGAAATAGGATTCTAAAATGTACTAAGCATTTCACCTTACAGGTCCAAAACCTTAATCTAATCCCCAAACTACAATAATAAAGTCTAAGTCATTCTACTCAATATCAATCTTAACATTCACATTCAAATGCAATATATATCACACATTATCTACGAACAAGATTAAACAGAAGCCCACATTAAAGCCGAGTTGCAAATCCTTATGTTATTCACCACTTTCTCATCTTTACTTCACAACTTCCATAATTCCATCACACTATAAAATAGTAATCTATTCATCAATATGAGTCCAATGATACCCATATTGCACTGTTGTGCCTCTTGTCCAAAAATGACACCAAAAAACCCCAAGTAGGTCCTACTTACGAAAAATGTATTTCTGAGGTTAACCCAAGATGATATCAAGACATGGAATCAAAACCCTCAAAAATAGGTGTAAACTAAGCAAACTTTGGGCTAAAATTAAGCCTTAAGTAAATTTGTCGTTTAGGACTAAAAACTAAGAAATTCATTAATAAAGTGATGAAATCCTACCTTTATCTAGGTAGAAATCATGATAATAGATGTTTATAAATCTCCCATGTCATCCACAGTGATCATTTTTAGTTATTACACTCATTTAGGGGTTCTAGGTCTCAAAGATGAGTAAAAATAGCAAAAACACAGCCTATAGGGTCCTTATATACCCATACCAGGTATGGAGATGTCACTATCGTGATCCTAGGGACCATGATCTCACTATTGAGAATACAATAGGCCATGTGCGATCGGGATACACCAATACCAGCAAAGTCAAAACTTGTTTTTGACTACCAAAACTCATTCGAACTCTGTTTTTCATAAATGAACTATGTAACCTCACTAAATTCAATAATCTGGATGCATGGTAAAGTTGGAGTTTCCATATAAGGTCATGTAGAATAATTGTAGGGCCCACACACATATTTACTATTTTTTCCATTTTTTGACCAATAGGTAAAAATGAGTTCGGGTGCATTAGGACCCAAACCAAAGGTCTACCTAGCCTAAAATAAATATTCCAAATATAATGTCCTAGTCAACATTTACATTCGATATTGTCTTATTAAAGTTCTTACCCAATGGCCATTTTGAACCAAAAAAGACTTTAAAATAGGGAATTGCCTCTAAAAATCAAATAAACTGCCCGATTACCAAATCGTCCATCCCAAAAAGTCATAAATAACTTGGGGAAGCTATGGAGAACACCTAATGGTGAAGATAAGTGGAAATACAAAAATGAACAAAAGGGTCATTACACTTATCAAGCATCTCCTCTAAATATAAACCCCTTGATGAAGAGGGTTGTGTCATACCCTTTTGCCACCAAGTTAGACTTATCATGAATCAAGGAAATATCTTAGATATATATTCCTCTACTATCTAGTCCATACTAAAAAAATATAGGCACACCAACCTCTCTATAAAAGTGAGCTATGATGCAGGGAAATGGGATGGAAGTCCTATATCTCAAGTTCTTCTCTTCAATCTTTACTATAATAAACCAAGAAATATTGACCTTATACCTTAACATAATGTTGTCCATAAAAATAGATTGATGAGGAGTTAGTGTATTAGCTGCTATAATTTAACTCATTCTGAAGCAGACCAATGCCCACTATAATTTTGCAGTCAAAACTGAAGGAAGCTTTAGTGTTGTTGTCCATATCATCCTTCAACTAAGTTGGTATATTTTTGTATCATAGAGGGAATCCATATAATATTCCTTTTTCTCTTATCTACGTCCATCTAACTCCTCTTATAAATGAAAGAGACCAACCTGTAGTCATAGTCTTTTGTACTGAACAGTGCTTTATATTCAGGACCAAATAGGAAATTCTGAATGGTGTGATCTAAAATATCAACCTACTTACCCTACACCTGGTCACTATTTACTTGTGGCTACCCCTTTGCTAACTCACCCTTGTTTCTTAAATTCACCAAATCTGCTACGTACGTAAAATAGAACTCTACAATCATCACATGACTATACCCTTCCAATGATAGATTATCTTACCTTAAGTTGCTATGGTCAACTAAATCTTTAATCTCAGGAAATTCATTAAAATTAGAAGACAGAGACCTCTGTTCCTTAAATATACTCTTCTTCATATCTTCTCATTGTGTAGGAGAAAGCCCCTTTTGTTATATCACTCGTACGCCCTTATTTTATGCTAAAGGTCTTTTATGAATTGGCAAACTTGCTCAGTATCTCCACCTATCTCTTTCTTTCAAAAGATAGAGTCTCGACAGTAGCCACATCTTAATTACCCATTAAACTTTCTTTGTTGGAACCACTAGAACTCCTATTACTAGACTCACTACCATTATAACCCTCTGTCTTGTACTTTTGTTGACTAAATTAGAAGCATTCGTTGTCTTTTTAGACTAGGTAAAGTGTTTTTGTTGGTTATGTGTTTTTTCACATAGTGCGAGGCTAAAAATATGGTTGCTCTCAGTCGGATTCATCCTACAGGCTAGTTGTAACATTATGAGATCTTACTAGTATATCAAGGGTAATACTAGAACCCATTTTTCTTACCAATGGCAGCATACATAATAAAAAGTTCAACAATTTCAAACATCACTTTCATATGATTTCCACTAGTTTAGCACAAATTTAAAGTCACAACACCAAAAATTTCAAACATAGAGTTCGTAAAAATTTTCAAAGTAGCAAAGTCAAAATCATAGGTAATAGAAAATCATAAAAACATCCTGAAAGGATAAAGGTTGTAAATATTAGCTTTTTGAAGACTTTCTTGATCAACTACAAAAAGAGAGATATGTGTTACTTGCATGTGGTAAAGTGAATTTGAGTGAGGTTACTGATATTATATGGAGGGAGGATCATAAGTTATGTAATTTGAAAAGATAGGGAGTGATCACAGGGAAGATATTTTAAGAGTTTCAAAATTTTTTGAGTAATAGAAGGTGTGCAAGAATATTTGACCTATTTGACTTCTCACACTATTGGGTAGTAAAAAATTAGTTCAAAATGGATCAAATAGGAGAGAGCCAAATCGAGTTGAGTTAATTTTAATTAATAATTTTCAAATAATTATGACCCACATTATAGTATACAGAACTCAAGTACGGGTAATTCAATTATTTCTTACCTAGGATCCACCACCTAAAAGCACATATCGTTGTTCAAGTTGTAAAACTTTGAAATATTGCCTATTGGTTCTAGGTTTTCATAGATGGCTTGAAGAACCATCTTTTAATGGTACGGATCATCGTATTATCTATGGATGTAAACCTAAGAGTTTTATGTTTGGATTCAAGATGCAATGGTGGATTCCACTGACTATAGATAGCTTTCACAGTCAAAAATCAACTATAATTTCACTTTTTGATATTTTGCTTGATATCCAGTTTTACAAGGTATGAACTATGAATTTTCATGGCATTTCATGACCTACCATTCAAGATATTATTTTCACACTTTTGATTAGCTTTTAATCTTTTTTGTTCTTGATAGTTATTACCACTATGCACTTCAACAAATATCAAAGCCATACAAAAGTAAAACAAATATAAAGCTAAAGCACCTAGGATGGCCTCCCAAGCAGCGCCTAATTTAATACCGCAACATGATCCAAGAAAATAAGGAAATAAATACCCAAAGGATCATGCGACGAGTCATTGGGAGACCCTACGACTTACCACTAGAATCTGCCACTATCGACTATGAAATCCTATTTTGTTTGGGACAAGATTCTTTTATATCTATAAATACTCTTAATTTGTTTATAGTTTTAGTTTAAATTCTATTACTACTTTCAAGGCATATTATTGTTCTTAAGAGATATAAATACTAAATTTAGGGTTTTGATTAATAATTGAGATTTGTTATCCTTACTCACAACGAAAGAAGGTGTAATAAATGGGAAAAGGGAAGTGACCAAAATACTTGGAACTATCAACCTCCATTTTGTAGCTTGAGTCAGGAAATAAAACACTTAATTTGGTATATAAGATAGGTCGTAGTAGTACAAAAATCATAAGACGATAATATGTAAATGAGGATAGTTATCTAATAGGGGCGTAAAGTCATTTAGATGAACATAATCTATTGATTCTGCACGCCAAGCACCTGGAGAGATCACTAGTATTAAGAACCTTCAAAGTTATGAAGTTATGGGGAACACAGTCCTACTGAATCTCTCATTTTGATTCCAAACTCAAAAATTTCAACTATCATTATTTGAAGTCAAAAAATCAAATTCCCCCAATTATTGGAAATTGTTTTGTATTGATAAACACATTAATAGATATTTTGGTGTATTCCTCATAGGATGGACCCCAACTTAGTTGGATTCTGTATTTGATCAATGACCACTTCATACTTTTATTAGAGGTGTAAATTGGGAAACATCAAATTTTACCATAATTGTTGGGCAATACGATTACAAAGTTGGAGGATTATATTTGTTTGACTATAGGTTATTATTTCCTGATTTTACTTTTTATACCATTTCTAGGGTGCAAACTAATATATACCCAACACTTTAAGTCAAGTCAGTCCCTTTATTCCACTTGATACTAAAATTAAAAGGACTAAGGACTAGAAGAAAAATGGTTAAGAAAGGAGTTAATGAAGAGAGAGTTCTAAACCATGGGATGTAGAACCAAGGACTTCACAAGATTAAGGAACAAACCACCTCCTATTTGATTGCTAATAAAAATACAAGGCAAGAAGCTACAAAATAGGAAGTACAAAGAGCTAGACATTTAGAAGTAGGCCATTTAACTATACATAATAAACAAAATAGGCAAAAAATAAATAAGGGACAAGAGACTCCCCAACATTATGTTCCTCAGTTTAATAATTCAAATGATGATCTAGACTTACTAGAGAAAGCTGAAACAATTTCTATTGTCCCACCCCTATAATCATTAGGAATAATGTTTGACATAACAAGTCCTATGATAAAACTTTTAAACTTGAAGGAAGTGTTCACAGGCCTTGCTATTGCTAATGAAAACTTTTACTTGTTGAACTTTTTTCAAATTTGTTCTTCCTATAACTTGCCTAACATAAGCCAAGATACTCTCAGATAGTTGTGGTTTCCCTACTCTCTGAATGGAGAAGGCACTCTATGGTTGACTGAGTTGCCAAAGGTGTTAATAACCACTTAGAAAGAGCTGAGGACATAATTCATGGAGAAATTTTTCCTACCTTCCAAAAATTTACAGTTAAAGGATGAGATTTATAGCACCCAAGGGTGTGTCTTAGTGGTTCAATGAAGTTGGGTTGAGCACCATGAGATTTGAAATTAAATTCCTAAAAGAGATAAACACTAGGTGATTTCTTCCCATTAGTTATAACCTTAGTGGACAAAGATACCTATTACCTATTGCTGGTGGAAGTTGATGGTTGGTGAATTTACCACCCATATACATCCAAATCTATGCACACTACTTTGATTTAAGGGTATTAATGAGATAAATTTATTGTTTGATTGCACTAATTCCTATGCTTTGCAGGTACACATGTGATGGGAAAAAAAGTAAAACAAGCTGAAAAGATGTCAAAAAGGGAAGAGTTAGTGCAAAAGATGAAAGAATCTGAGTAGGAATGGACCCTCAATTACCGCAATCATGGTTGAGGGTCACAATTGCGACAAGTCAAGATTAATCAAGACAGAAATCATGATTGGTTATCTACAATCGTGATAGTTGTTACTGCAGTCAAGCTCAGGTGATTGTGATGAGGTGAAATTTAGCCCAGGGACAAAATTACAATTTCCCACAGCTGGTCCCAAATTCTTCAAAGGTCATAAACTCTTTCACTTTGAATTATATTTGAGCTTTTTGTAAAGAATAAAGAGAGAACTTCTAATTGGTATGTGATAATAATTATATTAAATCTTTCACGAAATATACTTTTGGTTACAATTAAAGCTTGGAATTGTGGGATTACTCTTGCTTTATTTCAAATTGAAGAAATGAATGTGAATTTGTGTAGTTTTCTTTTTCCTAGTTTTATGAGTAGCTCAATATCCAACTTGAGATTATGTTGAAATAGGGTGTAAATATTTATGGGTTGTGATTTATTAGTATAGATTCTTGGTTATTGATGATGAGTTTTAATAATGCTTTCTTGATTGAGTTGGGATTTATGGGTGAAAACCCTATATTCTCAAAATGGATTTTTGGGTGAAAACCCAAAATTTTCAAAAATCTCACATCATCCTTGAAAGAGGGGTATGAGTATACTTTTGGATCCTATATCATCTTTGAAAGATGAATATGGGTGACAAGGTATTAATAAACAATAGTTAGATATAGCTTATTCCCTTTTCATTATTTTAGAAATAAGGGTAGATTAAAAATTAGCTAGGTCTTGGGCATCTTCCTTGAAATAGGGATGCATAATTGAGGTATTGGGTGGATTTACTTGCCATATCCATGAGGTACCTAAAAGGGTCCATGGGTGATAATCTTGAGGTTGGTTGACAAACTAGAATCAAGAACCCCTAACCTATCCTACCCATGTAGTCATTAACTAGAATTTGTATTCGATTATCATAAACAGATGTTTATTTACCCCAAGGAAAACATAATACCAACACTTGTCTCATATGGAAATATTTTCCATGCTTGTTGCCTTGAATTGGTTGTTTGATTAGATTTTCGTAAAATAACTTTTCAAACCAATCCCCCTCCCTCCCCCCATTTTAATTCATGTATTTTATTTTGTTTATATAACGGGTATCTCTTTAGTAGATATTAACACCCATATGATTAGAACACTAATTCCGTTCCTTAAGGATTCGACCCCAATTTATGTTGGTTTAATATACTTGACAACGATCTTCTTGTCCATAAATCATGGAGTGAGTTGAGCATTATCAAAATGGCATCATTGTTGGGGAATGAAACTTTGTTTTTTCTTGTGCGATGTTGATAGTAGCTTTGGATTTACACGTAGTGGTTGTTTTTTATTTTGGTTGTTGTTTTTCTATTTTTGATTAGGTGATCATTATTTCTTCCGAATAACCATGATTCAAGAGGGAGTCATCAACAACCCATCATATAAACATGTTGAAACCATGGATTATTTTGGCACCCAAGAGCATGCTAATGTCATCCACATCCACCCTATCGAGGGAAAAAGAGTGTTTTATGTCTCAACTGTGATGCTCTAATTAATTCATATGAAGGGTTTATTTGGGAGTCAGGCTCATGAATACCCAAACTTGCCCTTGAAAAGTTTTTTGGAAGTTTGTACCCCTTTCGACATTGCTCACATATCACAAGAGTCCATATGGTTGTACCTCTTCCCATTCTCTCTAACGAGTGAGGAAGTTGTGCAGCTAAGATCTATACTTACCGGTTCCATCACCTCATGGGTCAATCTTACATAGGTTTTTTTGGATCAATACTTACCACCTTCAAATATATTACAATCGCGAGATGAAATAATAAATTTCCATTAATTCCACAAGGAGCCTTGGTATGAAGCATGGGGACAATTTAAGGAGAAGAGTTTGAAATGCCCTAACCATAAAATTTAAAAGAAGATAATTATCCAAATATTCTATTGGTCATTAGACCAAATCAACAAAGCCATAGTGGACAATGCATCCAGTGGATCCCTTATTAAATCATTGTATATGGTTGCATCAAATGTATTAGATCTAGTGGCTAGTTTGGCAATAGGTTGGCACATGAAGGATATCGAGGTGGCTGTGGGGGCTCCCTCCTCATCCTTTGTGTGTTAAGATCAAATATGTCAAGACGAGGAAAGGGATGCAAGTATGATCAAGGTGATGTCACACTTTAAACTTCTTACTAAACATGTGTGGGGAACCTCTATTGAAAGAGTTAATGTTATAGATGCAAAGGATACTAAGTCATGTGAAAATGTGAAAGAAAAGGTACTTGATCATGGAAGGATATGGTTGCCAAATTATTCAGACGATTTCCATATTGCCTTTCAAAGGCAAAGTAGTAATCAAGGTCGGCACAATGAAAATTAAGGCATCCTCAGTGAAAAAAGTAGGGATGCATTAATAAAGATATTTTGGTTTGAATCTTGGTTGGAGTCGTGGGGGCGACAAAATAGTGAATGAAATGAGGAACTATTTCTCCAAGCTACATCAAACGGTTGAGTCTCATTCAACTGCCATCCAATAATTAGAGGCAAAATTGAATCAAATATCAGTGCACCTCATAGAAAGGAAAAATGAAGAGATGTCGAGTGGTATGATAACAAATATTATGGTCACTCAAAGTGGAAAATCTCTTGTAAAAGGCATGTAGCTTGATAATGATCCCGACGAAAGAGAAAATTATAAGCAAATAAATGTGAAAAGAAAGAGGTTGAATGATGATGAGTTATACCCAAATAAGGTTATCATTGAAAATTCAAAGATGAAAGAATGTCAAATTGTCTCCATGCCGCTAATCACAATCCCCCTCCTCTCTTTTCCTCAACGATTCAAAAAAGAGGGAAATGCAAAGTTTTAAAAGTTCCTTGATAAATTTAGCAACCTTTCCATCAACATTCCTTTCATAGAAGCCTTACAAAAAATGTTGGGCATACAAAATTTCTGAAGGATTTGGTCTCCAAAAAATGGCTTGTGGAGGATGAGCAAATAGAAATAACTCATCATTGTAGTGAAATTATGTTGAGCTCCATGGCGAAGAAGAAAAAAGACCCTGGTGTTTTCACAATCCCATGCACCATCAGCATGTTCAAGTTTGCAATGGCCTTGTGTGACCTTAGGGAGGGTATAAATTTAATGCCATATTCCATATTTCACAAGCTAGGATTCGGGAAACTGCAACCTACCATGATAAGATTGATATCGGACCATGAAAAAACCTATGGGAATACTACATGATGTGCTAGTTAAACTTGATCGGCTCATCTTCTCGATCGACTTTGTGATTCTGGATTGTGCTTTGGACCATAAAATTTCTATTATTCTTAGAAGACCATTTTTACCCACCAGGAGAGCATTGGTGGATGTAGAGTGCATCGAGATAAAGTTTCTCTTAAATGATGAAGAGGTTTCTTTTACCATATGCAAATCCATTAAAAACCAATGAACTTGCAAGTAATTTGGGTAATCGATGCCATCGATGCTGAGGTGTCAAATTATGTTGATATGAGTTTGATAGATAACCCATTGGTAAGAGTCTTGTGAAATTGTAAAAGAGATGTAGTTGAAGCATTTGATGGAGTGGTTGCATATTTAATAAGACTTGGATCTTATACCAAGAACCAGATAAAGTTGGTCCTTGATGTTAAAAACTGTGAGAATCCACCCCCAAAGCCATCCATTCTTGAGCCACAACAAATTGAATTGTATATATTTCCTCCTCAAATCCAATATGTATTCTTGGGGGTCGAATACTCTTTTCCTATCATCATTGTAAGTGATCTTGAACCCTACAAAGTGGAAGCTTTAAAGTTTTTAGAGAAAAATTTCATTCATGCCATCAGATGGACAATTGCGGATACTATAGGCATAACCCTCGGCATTTGTTCCCATAAGATCAAACTAGAAAAATATCGCGTACCAAGTGTGGAACATTAAAAGATGTTAAATCAACCCATGCAAGAGGTACTGAAGAAAGGAATTATAAAATAGCTTAACGCGAGAGTCATCTATCTAATCTCCATTAGCACATGGGTAATCTCGGTGTTATATGTTCCAAAAAAAGTTTGCATTACGGTAATTATGAATGAAAAGAATAAACTTGTTTCTGTCCGACCGGGCATGGGGTGGGGGTATGCATGGATTAACATAAGTTGAATTCTTAGACCAAAAAGGACAATTTCCCCATACCCTTTATAGACCAAATGCTATATAGGTTGGCCGAGCATGGGTGGTATTTCTTTTTAGATGGTTATTCAGGGTAAAATAAAATTTGTATTACCCCAGAAGACCAAGAGAAGAAAACATTCACTTTACCCTATGGCATATTCTCATTCAAGCGAGTCTCCTATGATTTGTGCAATACACCAGCAACATTACAATGGTTTATGTTATCAATTTTTGCGGATATGGTTGAGGATTTGATGAAAGTATTCATGGATGATTTCTCGGTGGTGGGAACTCATTCAAGTCATGCCTTAAGCATCTAAGAAAGGTGCTAGAGAGATGTAAGGAAACCAACCTTGTCCTTAATTAGGAGAAATGTTATTTTCTGGTTTAGGAGGGTATTAGTTTGGGCCACAAGATCTCAGGGAAGGTGTACAAGCCGATCAATCCAAGGTTGAGGTAATTTCCAAGTTAACCCTCTATAATACCCCGTACTTCTACCTAGCTTAAAATCATCCCAAATATGTTAAAGACTTGCTTTAAAAGATGTATCCATTTTTATACATATGTTATTTTCAATATTTTCACTTTTTATCATGTGGGATATTGAATAAGCTTTCCATCGATACCAAATTTGCCCAAATCCAACACCCGTACGAAGAGTTAGAGCCTTTTTAGAAACGAAGTGTGCTACCTGAGCCATCAACACGTCGCAGAGCAGGCCAAAATGGGAATCATCAAAATTCAGTGAGCCTCCACAATTATGGCGCATCGCGCCAGGGCTCAAATTTAGAATTGTCCTTTTTCTAGTGTCTTAGCTCGATGTCTCCGCATTGCGCCAAACTTCTAGGTCACAAACAAAGTGGCAACCTAATAGCCCCGCATCGTGCCACTATACAGATTCCCAATTGTCCAGTTCTAGTAATTTGGCGCAATAGTGCCGCGTTGTGCCAAGGATGAAAATTCAGAAATTTTCACATAATTTAAATACGCGTCCAAGGGTTAAAAGGGTCATTTTTCCACCCCTATATAAATCAAATAACATGTGATTCAGTCATATTTCACCCAAAATATATTGTTTCTCTCAAGAACAAGCTAGGATTTTCAATTAGGGATTCAAATCCAAGAATAAAATTCAAGAATCTCTCTGTCAATCTTCGCAGAATCAAGAACTAAGGTATGCAAAGTGTTGATTCATGGACTCCTTTCATCCATGAAGTTCAAGAACCCTATTTTAAACTATATGTCATGATTTTCTTGTTTTGAATTGATTATGCTCATGTTTTTATTATTGTACAATTTCCAAAATTGTATCATTATCATGTTTTTCATGAAACAATGTTAGTATAGGGTTGAAATTCTTATAATTGAGTTAAATTGTGGAACCATGTAGTGTTAAATTGATGATCATACCTATGCCCTAAGTGTGCATGCAAGGTGTTTGATGATATTCCCCAATGAATATATAATGATCAAGTACTTAGTTTCCATGTGTCAAGATTATGTTATGTCTCTTAGATTATGCTATACCTATTTGATAAAGATGATTCCCATGCTAAACCCATGCATCGTGATTGCTTGATGAGATGTTCATGAGATTAGAAGCATGAAATTATGCCATGTTGATATGCAATTACATTTTATGTACAAGACTATGATAACCGTGTGCTTTATGAAATCTCTAAATTGATATACTATGAATTGTTGATATTGGTCATATGTTCAAGAAGTGTCAAGTCTTGTCAATTTCATGCTATTAAGTCCTGGGGATACTTGTACCGAATAATTTAGTTGTGTGCCTAGAGCCATGTCATGTTTTCATGATACTCTCAGTCAAGCCATGATCCTTAGAATTCAGTCAGTCTCTTGACTCAGGAAAACTCAGTAAATTCAGTATCAGTCTAGTCCTTCTTAGTAATCTCAGTGACCTCAGTGGTCTCAGTAACATCAGTACTCAGTAATCTCGGTAACCTTAGTATTCTTAGAAATCTCAATAACTTCAGTACTCTCCGTCAGTCCTCAGATCTCAGTAGCATTCCTTTAATCAACGAAACTTAGTGAACCCAGTTTAGCTCTACTAAATGATACCATTAGTATCAGTTTAGTTAATTTAGTCCAGTTTAGTTCAGTAATCCATGATCAGTGTCTATTCAGATGGAAGTAAGAATTAGCACCGAGTGAACCCAAGGATAGGAACACACACTATCAGATAAGGGCGTGATTCATAGAAGTCATCCTTGCATTCCAGAACTATGTAGCTAGCATAGGTTGAGACATCAACACTATCAGATAAGGTTTGATAAGGGGGATAAGCACTGTCAGATGAGGACCCCACCATTCTATTTTGGGGACACTATCAGATGAGGTTCACTTACAGTTTTTCCTTACCAGTGGCATGGTATTGACACCCTTCCAATTGGGGTTACAGATTAGACCCCAACTCAGCCATAATGGCATATTAGGGGCATATTGGTTAGATAGCTACTTCCCACAATTTTAGTTATAGAATCAAGACTATCAAATATAGTCATTCAATCTCAGTAATAGAACTCAGATAGTTCTACAAAATTTAGGACTGTCAGATACAGTCAACTTAGATATAGTACAAAACTCAGCTAGTTCTATCAGTATCAGGACTGTCAGATATAGTTACTCATGTTATCAGTACTCATACTCAGAAATCATGTTATCATAAACTTAGTTAATAGTATATTAATTATACAAACTTTATGTTATCAGTATTCAGTTTTAGGACTGTCAGATACAAACAATCAGACCAGTTTTTCATAATTAGAACTGTCAGAAATAGTGTTTCCTTTATTAGTAATATGACATTAGTTCCTTAGTATTCATTAGACTTAGTCATTTAGTATCCCAGTAGTAGTACTCAGATATCAATAAATCCATATTATCAGAACTCATGAGTCAGCATTATCATGATCTTAGTTATAGTTACGTATTTATGCATGTATTGTCACGTTCATGTTATAGAGCCAGTTTTATAATTCATGCATATGAACCTTGTATTTATCCTACCTCACTTGCATACCAGTACATTCAACGTACTAATGCATTTGCGCTATGGTTTTTTATACCATAGGTTTAGAAGTATGAGCTTTTGAGCATCCTTAGCAGATCATACATTCAGCAGCAAGACTAGTAGTGAGTCCTCATCATTCGAGGATAGCATGATTATTTTATTACTTTATAATTTTGGTAATTCGGAGTTATTTGGGGATATGTCCCATCAACTCCACAATTTTTAGATAGTTTAGAGGCTTTCAGACTATAGTATGTTTCAGACAGGTTATCTCAGTTTTGGGTATTGTCATACCCCATTACAGCCATTGTATTATATTCAATATTAGTTTAGTCTTGAACATTGTGGCCTTACAGCTTATATTCCACATATTTATAATGTATTATTCAGTGCTAAATTATAGATATTAGTCATGGATTAGCCTGTGGTCCTTCAAGGTCATGAGCAACGTGTAGCATTTTGGGTACCAGATTTGGAGTGTTACACCCTTCCCCTACTTCTGTAAAGGGTGTTCAGAGTTTCCTTGGGCATGCTGGGTTCTATCGGTGATTTATTAGGGATTTCTCCAAAATAGCTCATATAATGTCCAAAATCCCTGAAAAGGAGGAAAAATTTTATTTTGATCCTTTAATTTTCTCAAGGAGTTTCTTATGTCGACTCCCATTATTGTGGCTTCGGATTGGTCATCTCTATGTGAAGTGATGCATGACACAATTGGAATTGAATTAGGAGCGGTGTTGGTTCAATGGAAGATTTCATCCTATCTATTATGCAAGAAAGACCTTTAATGATGCCCAACGTAACTACACCATTACCGAGCAATAATTATTGACGGTGGTATATGCTTTTATGAAATTTTCCACTTACTTATTATTCACAAAAGTGGTGGTGCACATAAATCATGTCGCCCTTAAATACCTCATGGTGAAGAAGAAAGCTAAGTCGTGCCTAATTAGATAGAACTTTCTTTAGAAAGAATTTGATTTTGAGGTAAAGGATTGAAAGGGTTACCTAAACCAAGTAGTCGACCATCTTTTGCATCTTGAGAGTTATCATGAAAAGAATGGGGAGATTGATATTGATGATGCTTTTCCAAATGAGTTAGTCATGTCAATCTCAGGGAAATTTGCACCGTGGTATGCCGACTATGTTAATTATATGGTGAGTGGTGTACTCCCAGAGGGGCTTATCTATTATCAAAGAAAGCGGTTCTTGTTCGATGTAAGAAAATATTTTTGGGATGAACCCTTCCTATTTCGGGAGTGCACGGATTGTATGATTAGGTGTTTTGTTATGAAAGTTGAAATGAAGAATATCCTTGAAGTTTGTCACTTCTCATCTTTTGGAGGTCACCATAGGGGGATTCAAACCACCGCCAAAATTCTCCAATATGGTTATTATTGGTCCACCATTCATAGGGATTCCATCGAGTGGTTAAAAGCATGTCATCTATGTCAAATGCAAGGTTGCATTTCAAGAATACATGAGATGCCCCTTAAATCGAACCTTGAAATTAAACTTTTTGACATGTGGGGAACTAAGTTTATTGGCCCTTTTGTGAGCTCCTTTGGCAACAAATATTTATTGGTAGTGGTTGATTATGTTTCCAAATGGGTAGAAGCTGTGGCACTTCAAAAAAAATAAGATCAAAAGCATCATGTCCTTCTTGAAGAAATATTTTTTTATACAGTGTGGAATGCCTCATGCCATCATTAGTGATGAAGGCTTACACTTTTGTAATCAAGTATTTAGGGGCCTTCATGAAAAATATTGGGTAAAGCACAAGGTTTCTACCCCATATAACCCCAAACAAGTAGCCAAGTCGAAGTCCTAAATTGAGAAATAAAAGCTATACTCGAGAAGATCATGAGTGTAGGCCAAAGTAATTGGGCTAGGCAACTAGATGAGGCACTTTAGGAGTATAGAACGGCCTAAAAAACCCTAATTGGTATGTCTCCCTACCAATTAGTGTTCGGGAAGGCATGCCACTTACCCATTGGGCTTGAGCACAAAGCCTTGTAGTCATTGAAAAAATTAAACATGAATTGCAAAGAAGCTTCCGAGTCAAGGGTCACTAAACTTTAAGAGTTGGAGGATTTCCGACCCAAGTCCTATGAAATTTTTGCATTGTATATGGAAAAAATAAGGAAATGGAATGATGCTAAAATACAAAGGCAAGAATTTTGTATAGGCAAAAGTGTACTTCTTTATAACTCCCGTTTGAAGATTTTTATGGGAAAGCTTCATTGTAAGTGGTTGGGCGCCTTTATGATTTTGAGTGTTTATCCTAGTGATGCCATCGAATTAGAAGATCATGAGAAGAATAGGTTTGTAGCAAATGGGCAAAGATTGAAACACTACAATGTGGGAGGCCCTGGGCGGCCAAGGTAGAGTTCGTATATTTCAAATATCCTAATGTTGATAAGGGGGAGTCGTGTCGTGATGTTAAATTAGGTTCTTGTTAGGAGACAATCCATTGTTTACACACTTATTGCATTTTTGATGTTTTGTAGGTGTTTTATCACTAATTGGAAGTCCAAAAAGTAGGGGGAAAATAGAGTTGAAACATTTGTAAAGTTCGTAGTGTTGTAGAAAAATAGAGCAAAATAGGGGAAAATCAGCCTAAGTTACCGTAATCGTGGTCTGGGGCTGACGATCGCTGTCTCGTGATCACGGTACAACCTATCACGATCACAACAGTCCAGATAAATTTGTGTTGCTTCTTAAAGGAGTCCTTTTTAATCCTTCTACTTCTTTTATATGCTTGTGTGACGACACTTCTACTCTTTAAGTTGGGGGCGGGGTTACATTAGTGTTCGGGCATAGTAATTTAAAAGTCTTGCCCCAAGGATAGTGATTTTTTTGTTTCCTTTGATTGATTTCGGATGAGCCTTTCCCGATGATGGATTAAGTGATGACATTCTTTAGCTCGTAGAAATTGGTAAATACTCTTTTTTTCTCAAGTAGGAAGTGAAATTGAGCCTCCTTGAAAAGTATGCATGCCATGTATGGTGAGCGTAATTGTCTAACTTTTATGCATACTTGTACCGTCTAGAACTTTCCCCGCTATTCTCTCAAAGCTAATTGTGATTATACTTGGTTGGTGAAATGATTTTAGGCTTTCTTGGTGAAACTAGGAACCTACTTTAGCCTAAACTAGCCTACCCACACATAGAATAGTATCCTTAGTTACCTATTTTGATCCTTTAAGCCTTTCTTTGGCAACCACATTATAATCCATGAACAATTCAAAGTTTTTCTCTGTTGAAACCTACCCTATTGAACTTGGAAAATGAAACTTGAGGACAAATTCCTAAGTTGGGGTTGGAAAGTTTGGAATAATTGACCTTCGGCCATGGTAATGTAATTAGATGGCTTTGATTCTAAGCAAAGAAAGAAATGAAACAAAGTGAAAAAGGAAAGGATTAATCAAAAGAAGGAATATCATGGATTAAAAAAGAAATAGTAGAAAAGAAAATTCTTCCAAAGAAATGGGTAAATCAAGGTAGCTAGAGTATGCATATGAGTCTTGGAAACAAATGAAGTGGTCCACGGACAAAAGTTTGGTTAAATAATGTGATGTAGATGTTCAAGGAGGGTTTAGTCACTTTGTACCCAAATGATATCATACCCTTCCCCGAATCTACGTTACAAACTTGAAAAATCTCTTAGTGATCACCAACCAAGTGCATTCATTATAGTGGCGATTGAACATAATGGCAAGCATATGGTATGGTACTTGTCAGCATTAAGAGAGTCTTTGTGAGAGTAAGTGTTTGCACTTAAGTCCCTTGTTTCATATTAGATAATTTGGTGTGTGGGATTTTCTTCTTGTGAAGAGGCATGTAGACTAATTGAGGTGGGTGAAATTGTCATCTTCCAGAATATAAAGCAAAAGAGTATAGTTGAGTTTCTATTGGTGGGAGTCACCTCTAGAGAGTTGGTGAGTGTTGTATTATTATTCTTTAAAGTCTTTTACATCTTTGAAATTGTGTTTCATGATGAAGGGAGTTGTGAAAATAGTTGTGCCCCTGATTGAGAGATACTTGTTGGTATTAATTAAGGTTAAATTCATTGTGATCATTTGGTAATTTAAATGGACTTAAAATTGTATTGTCTCGTTGAGTAAGAAGTGTATTACTTAAGGACAAGCAAAGGTTTAAGTTGGGGGTGTTGATGAGTGGTGAATTTATCACTCATATACATCCCAATATACGCACACTACTATGATTTAAAGGTATTAATGATACAAATTTATCATTTGATTGCACTAATTCTCATGCTTTGCAGTGCACAGGTGATGAGAAGAAAAAATGTGAAATAAGATGAAAAGAGGTCAAAAAGGGAAGAGTTAAAGCAAAAACTGAAAGAACCTGATCAAGAAAGGACATTCAGTTACCGTGATCGCCGTCTGAGGGTCGTGATCGCAATAAGTCAAGATTATTCAAGACCGCAAACGTGATTGGTTCTCAACGATCACGATATCTGTGATTGAAGTCAAACTCAAGTGATTGTGATGAAGCAGAATTCAGCCTAGGGGCAGAGTTATAATTTCCCATAGCTGGTACAAAATTCTTCAAAGGGCATAAACCCTTTCAATTTGAATTATCTTTGAGCTTTTTTTGTAAAAAATAGAGAGAGAGAGAATTTCTAATTGGTATAAGAGAATAGTTGTATTAAATCTTTCAAAGAAAAACTTTTGGTTACAATTGAAGCTTGGAATTGTGGGCTTACTCTTGCTTTATTTGCAATTGAAGAAATGAATCTTAACTTGGGTAATTTTCTTTTTTCCTAGTTTCATGAGTAGCTAAATATCCAACTTGGAATTATGCCGGAATATGGTGCAAATATGTGTCGGTTGTTATTTATTAGTATAGATTCTTGGTTATTAATGATGGATTTCTCTAATGCTTGATTGATTGAGTTAGGATTTGTGGGTTAAACCCCCAAATTCCCAAAATGGATTTGAGGGTGAAAACCCCAAATTTCCGAAATCTCACATCATCCTTGAAAGTAGGATATGAGTATAATTTGGGATCCTATATCATCCTTGAAAGAGGGATATGGGTGAAAAGGCATTAGTGAAAAATAGTTAGATATAGCTTATTCCCTTTTCATTATCTTAGAAATGAGGGTGGATAGACAATTAGCTAGGTCTTGGGGATCTTCCTAGAAATAGAGATGCACAATTGAGGTATTGGGTAGATTTGCTTGCCACATCCTTGAGGTATCCAAAAGGGTCCATGGATGGTAATCTTGATGTTGGTTGACTAACTAGCATCAATAACCCCTAACCTACCCTTCCCATGTAGTCATTAACTAGAATTTGCATTTGATTGTCATGAACCCATGCATTATTTGCCCCTAGGAAGACATAATCACAAGACATATCTCATATTGAAATCTTAGCCACACTTTTTCCATTGAATTGGTAGTTTGATTGGATTTTGGTAAAATAACTTTCCAAACCAACCCCCTCCCCCTCATTTTAATTCATGTATTTTATTTTGTTTACATATGGGAGTCTCTTTAGTAGCTATTAACACCCATAGAAATAGAATACTAATTCCTCTCCTCGAGGATTCATCCCCAACACATGTTGGTTAATTTACTTGACAACGATCGCCTTGCCCATAAATCATGAAGTGTGTTAAGCGCTATTAGAAGGTGGAAGTTATCTAGCTGAATTAGTTTAGGTATATGCAAGATGGATCAAACATCATAATTATCAAAAAGAGGATGAGATTTATAATTTTAGGCAGCTATACTTGGAAATATTATATGAGACATGAATAGGGTTTAAAAAGAAGTTGCAACAAACCCCAAATCAAAGAATTGCATAATAATAGTTTGCTAGAGATATTCTATAGAAGTTTGAAAATAATAATTCTATAGAAGGCAAATGACTAAGAGTGTAACTTGGGAGAAGGCTTCTATAATTGTTCACCGTGTCATACAGGCATGCCATAGTAACTTAAATAGTAGTACAATCTACAAAATAATGTATGGTTGACAATTTTATAGATCAGGAGTTGGCATAATTGAGGACTAAATTTAGCTTATTCACAAAATATTTTGCAGCAGTGGAGGCAAAAAGGTAAATGTGGTTGGTTCACAAAGAAAAGCACGCAGACATGATGAATCCAATTTTGAGAAGGTTAAGTACCTAAATTATCAAGTGGCGGGTATCTATGCCAATGGCAAAGGGTATAATCATGATAATTGTTGCTTTGGTCAACTGAACAAAGGTTAGAACTATTACAAGGATAATAATTACAACAGGTCTGGGTATAGAGATAGGAGTAGAGTGAGAGATGGTGATTTGATGAGAAAGGATTAGTATAAAGATAGAGTTACATATATGTTCTACTTAGGAACCGTGAAGCTAATTTGAGTAATTATAGAATGGAACACATATTTTCTAAAGTGTTTAAAAGGATATAGAAGACTCATTTTTGCCTTAAGAAGCTTAGATAAGATATTTTAGGGATGAGTCAGAAAATTAACTCACATGATATCTTCATCAAAAATCTTAAGCAGAAGTTTGATCAGATTTTAGTTGCAGTGAGTTAGTGTAAACAGGGTACACTTCCAAGAAACACCATTTAAAATCTAAAAAATAATTGTCATTACCTGGAAATTACTACTAGGATTGGTAAAATGACTATCGATCCACCTGTGCCCATGGTTATTAAGAATAATGTTGAGTTGGTTTATCAATGATGAGGAAATAGCCAAATCTGTGAATCAAGTTGATGAATAAAAAATATGTGAAAAGCCACCTCTAATTTATAAAAAGAAGGCTAAGGCCAAAAAAGTGAAAGAAAAGGAGGTTCCACAAGTATTGACTCCTATTCCATGACTTCCACCTCCGTTTACATAAAGGATAAAAAGGAGAGCTAAAAAAGAAAAGTATCACAAATTTATCTCAATATCGAAAAAGTTATTAGTGAACATCCCTTTAGTTGATGCACTTGAGAAAATGTCGAGTTATGAAAAGCTTAAGAAGTATTTGGTGACTAAAAATAGGATTGTGATCTTTGATCCTATTTGTAATTTGCACCATTGTAGTGCAATAGATTCTCGGTCTCTAATTAATAAGAACGAAGATCTTGGAGCATTCATGATTATATATAGAATTATGTAATGACACTCTAGGTTATTTTCTATATTTATACTTATTTTCTCCATCTAGAGATTTCCTATAGCTACCCAAGTCATTTATGACTTGCTGTAGCTGATGGTTCAGTTATCAGGCAGTTCATTCAGTTTTTAAAGCCAATTCCTTATTTTACAATCCTCATTGGTCAAAATTGGCTACTGGGTAAAAACTTTAGTCAAATAACCTCGTATACTAATTTTGGAGGTTCCAGCATCTGCAAAACATTGGTTTTAGGCTAGGATAACCCTTGTTCTGGGTCTCAAGGATCCTAGACACATTTCAGGCCATTAGCTGAAAGTTAAGAAAAATAGTGTGTGGGTGCGGGACCCATTTTTTTCAAAATAAGCATAGATGGCAATTTCGATAATTCCATTGAGTCTAAAACATTGAATTTAACAATCTAGGATAGTTCATTTTTGTATACGGGGTTTCGAATGAATCTAGAGTGGTCGATGGAAACATAAAATAATTCCATGTCTCAGCTGGTGCTGGTGCATTCACTTAAGATCCCTTTGGGTTGCTTAAGATTTTGGTTGGTTGCTTAAGCAGCCTAGCTTACCCAGCAGGTATCGCTTAAGCAATGTCTTTGGTGATTAAGTGATGGCCTCTTAAGTAGCCAAAGGATGCTTAAGCGATACGCGCAGACTTAACAAGTTTCGCTAACACTTTGTCACTTAAGCGGTCTAGTGTCCACTTAAGCGACACCTAGGAGCACTATAAATTCCCCATATAGCCTGTTTTCTCTCATTTTCACCCATGTAAGATTATCGAACCATAAATAGTGTGAAAACTTTGGAAAACTAGTAGGGGGTTATTTTAAGGTGTTCGTAAGCTCGAGTAACATATTTCATCTCTGAATTCTTAGTAAGCTTCCATCAATTTCATGATTAAATCCTTTATCTTTTTCCAAAATCTCTAGAATATTGGTGGGTTGATTGTAGCACCATTAGAGCTTGGATTCACCCATTTTTGGTAAATATTCCTTAAGAATAGAGGAATGTATTGTCAATTTCAAAAGTTTGATGCTGCAAGCAGGCCTGATATAGAATTTTTACATGATTTTGAAACCAAAGCATAATAGTGCAATATGTGTATCAGTGTTTTCATATTCATGAATAGATTATGATTTTGATTGTGTTGCATCTTGTGTAAGATTCTCAAAAATGAAAATCGATATTTTAGCACATTCTTCGGGCTTTTCTTCAGCATCTATATAAGCTAGGTTTACCTTTCTCATAGATTGAGCTATTTCTTAGTATAATTATGATATTGTACTAAATATGGGATAGGATTTTGGAATTGGACGTGTGATTGGTATAAGTAGCACTATTTGGACTGTTTAGCCTATTAAGGAACCGTAGTTAGGCGGAATTGACTTAGTTGCACATGATTTTAGGTAGAATTGCTATCTTAGGGATAATTATGGCTTATTTAGCATTTAAAAGTGAATTTGGATACCTTATCCTAGTCTGAGGTAGAATTTGCCTTAGAAAGAATTTCATAGATTAAAAGTGGGCCCCTCCATCCCACCTTAGGGTAAGATTAGTGTTAGCTCTTATAAACTCTATAAACATGTTATACCCTTTGAAATACTTATTTTGGAGCTTAAGGAGATTGAATACATGATATTTATGTTAGTTCGGTATTTAGGATTTTGTGCTAATTCTGGGAAAAATCTAGTGGTTCTTTGATATTTTATTTCAATTCAAGTCTGGGATTGATGATAAGATTGATGGCATGAGTTCTGTTTTAATTTTTGCAAATGATTCTAATACAGATGATGATATTGAGTGATGGTTTGAGTCTATCATTGAGAGTTATTTATGATATGATACGGTATGGATGGTTCATGGTTATATCTTGGGATTCAATAAACTTATGGATCTTTAATTATTTACTTGATTTCACCCTTCGGACTTATGGGGGTTTGCATTGGATTATTTAATTTTTGTCACTTACCGACTTATGGGGGCCAGTCTTGTAGTATTGATTATGCTTTCTTTCATATTACATCTATTTCAGTTATTTATTTACAAGATTGGAGCTTATTTTTAGGTTTTCCCTTTTACCTTGACTTAGCTTATTTATCTTACATCTATTGCATGTATATCATGATTTAGCTCAATCGACCGATGATGCATGCTGAATACCCATGGTTTTGGTACTCATACTACACTTATGTACCTTTTAGTGTAGATCCGAGTACTAGTGGACGTTGTTGGCGCTGAGATTATGTTGAGTTGAGTTCAAAGATAGGGTGAGCTCTTAGAGTCGGAGTTTCCCCTTTTTCCCTCTATTATTTATGTCTAGTCTTTCACTATTTGAGATGGATTTGTATTTGACTATGTCAATACTTATGTTCCTTTTGTTAGTAGCTCTTGTACCGACACTACTAGGTCATGGGATGGTTGTTGATATTTTATCTATCTTTTAGACTATCATTATTGCCTTACTATTTTTATAAGTCTTAAATAGTTGATTTCCTACTTTTAGGCCATTTTCCACCAAATTAGCCTATTGTTTATAGCTCTGGACAATGATTTGGCTTACCTAATGGCGGGATAAAGTAGGTTCCATCATGACTCATAAATCGGGTCATGACAAATTAGGTCTCTCAAATTTCCTAAAGCTTTGTGTCATTTAGGTGCCAACATTAAGATTATGAAACAACCCGAACCAAGGCTGGGCTATGATGAGTATCTCAAGTACAACAACGACAAGAGACTACCCCTAATACCCAAACCATCGACCACCTTACACCTCATGTCGGATGAATTCCGAACATACAACATCATAAGAGAACTTAGAATTAAAGATATTATGATATGTCCATAACCAAAACCAAACCATCCCAAGTCCACAGTTTTCCGACAAAGCCTCTACCAAACTGAATATCAATAAAGTGTCGAGACATGTCCCCGATTATAGCCAAAAACAGTATTCAATAGTCTATAACTGAAAAGGAAAACATAATCCTGAAATGGAGACTTTTGAAGCATGGAATCTCACCACTTCAAGTCAACTCTCAATCAATCCACAATCACTGAGTAGGAGGAGTAGAAGTATGGCCAAATCCTACATCGCGTCGGGATACAACATTCGAAAACGATTAGTGGGGTGAATGCTAGTATGTAACTCGGGGATAAGGATAATATAATGACATGATCAATAGTTCAAAATCATTCAAAACCAATGTGCATAATCAAATTCATAAACATATATATATATATATATATCACATGCCGGGATAAGGAATAAGGCTTAACATACACTTTAAAACTTTAGCATAGATTATGTATCTCAACCGTCTCCAGTTCTTACCGCTTAGTCGGTCCCCAGTGCGTGTAGCCACATGAATGAAAGAATAATCTTATATATATGTATAAGGGACTCGAAACATCCAATCATATACTAACGTGACTTAAGCAACCGATCATGAAATGTGATATGGGGGAATCGAACCCTCCAATCATAATAATAACATTAAGGTGAACTCGTACCTCCGGGTTACAAGGAAGGGGACTCGAACCCTCAAGCAATATCGACCCCCACACCGGATAGGGTAGTTTCTTGTATCAGTCAATCGGACATCCCCTTTCACGACTCAACTACACAACCCTTATTTGAAGCTCAATTAAAACCATAATCACACATTCCTTTTCATTGAACCATATTACACATTAAAGTATACACTTTTGGTATCGTCATACCAACTTACACTTGCAAGGTAACAACAACGTAATAAAACAATTACACCACTTAGATGAATTCACAACCCCCTTTGGTTCTATTAAGCCACGGCTTATGAAAACACAAATCCATAAGATTCAATTAAATATCATAATGCCACAGTTTCAAGAACAGTTTAATTCACTCATTTCTCATAACTAAAAACCAATTTTGGAATACAGGGTTGGGATCATAATCACTTCAAGAGTCACATGTTTTGGGAAAATCACAATTCGTAAGTTCACTCACCCTACCCATGCACCCACAAGTTTGAAACCATATTTATAGAATGGAAAATCTTAATTAAACCATGGGAAAACATTGTTCAACAATAAGCATCAAAACCCCCAACCCTTGTTTCAAAACCATAAAAATTTCATGACAGCAACACTTTAAAACATGTGATTTTAAAAAATTAACAATGAGTGAAGAGTAACAGTCCTTAAACACCAAGAAATTTGGAGAGAAATTGACCCGTGAACCCTTAGATAACCAAGTTGATAAAACATTAGCATAGCTTTCTTGAGGGAATTTAGAGAGCCCTTTGGAGTGTTTGAAAAGTTACTTTGATTTATTTATGAGTGATAATAACACCCTGCAGAGGTTATAAGACGTGGGTTTCAAGTTGGTTAAGAGTGGAAATATCCAGAATGATCTTAATTTAAAAGATGAAATAGTGCCTCCTTTAACTACGAGTCAACCATTGACTCGTAACTAGTCCTTACGACTCATCACCATGAGTCGTAAACAAGACAGTCTCTAGGATCCCTACACACTGTTTACCCTACAACTCACTGGTACCACTTGTAATGACACCCTATAACTCGTAGAGTTCATCGTAGTCAACACAGAACCCAATTATGTAAACGCTGGGCATCCTATGATTTGCACCCAATGACTCATAATAAGTCCTTATGACCCATAGAGAGACACTCATACTCAAAGAAGAATGTACCTACTTACTTTACTGATTTGGTTATGACTTTGGTCCCTAGGTCCCGTAACAACACCCTAACACTCAAAGGATGAGTCATAGATGAGGCAGTGAGCTCAAAGCTCAAGAATAATTCAAGGGTAAAAATTTAGGGTGTTTCAATTATCCCCTAATTGGATCATTGGTCCTTGAATGATGGGTCAAGGAAATTACAAGAATGATTTTAACACAACTAACAACCACACTTTTCTTTAACAAAGTCAAAAAAACAAAGATATCAAGGAATTGTGATTTCCTTCAACAAAGTCAAAAAATAAAGATTTTAAAAATAACACATACTTTAAGTATGATTATCTAGCTCGGAAAACAAGAATAGATATTTGGACTTCATTAAATTTTCGGCTTCCCAAGTAGCCTCTTCAACCTTGTGGTTCCTCCATAAAACCTTTACCAAAGCTACGTCCTTCGTTCGCAACCAATAACTTATTGATCAAAAATTTTAATTGAGAATTCCTCATAAGATAAAGAATCCAAAATACCTACCTCCTCCAACAGAACAACCATTGAAGGGTCACCTACGCACTTTCTTAACATCGAAACATAAAACTTCGAGTGAATGGATCTCAAACTAGGGAGCAAATCCAATTAATATGCAACATTACCAACCCTCTTCAAAACCAAGTAAGGTCCTATATACTGGGGACTGATCTTCCCTTTCTTCCCAAACTGCATCACTCTCTTCATGGGAGACACCTTCAAGAACACCTAATTACAAACCTCAAACTCTAACTCCCTACGCCTCGCATCGGAATAGTACTTTTGGTGACTTTGGGGGATCTTAAACCTATCCCAAATCACCTTCATCTTTTCAATGGCTTGGTAAACCAAATTTGGGCCAAACAATCTCACGTCACCAACTTTGAACCACACAATAGGAAAACGACATCTCCTACTATACAAAGCTTCAATGTAGCTATCCCAATACTAGAGTGGTAGCTATTATTATATGAAAACTCTATAAGAGGCAAATGATCAACCCAACTACCACCGTAGTCAATCACACAAGCTCTAGGCATATCTTCCAATGTCAAAATAGACTTTTCTTCTTGCCCATTTGACTATAAATAGAAAGTAGTACTATGGCTCATTGTAGTTCCCAAACCTCTTTGAAATGAACGCCAAAAGTGTATAAGAACTGAGTACCACAATCTGACATGATAGAAATAGGTGGCCCAATACAACTTCATAATCTCCTAGAGGAACAACTTCGTATAGTCTTCCATTGAAAAGTTTGTTCTCACTAGCAAGAAGTGAGAAAACTTAGTCATCCTATCCACGATGACCCTAATCGAATAAAAATGATTTTGAGATCGAGGAAGACCGATATCAAAGTCCATATTAATCACTTACCACTTCTATACAGGCAATCCAATTTCTTGAAACAACCCTCTAGGCCTCAAGTGCTAAACTTTCACTAGCCATAAAACTGGCCACATACATTTTCATATAATTCCACCAATAAATTTCCTTCAAATCATGATACATTTTTATCAAACCAGGATTAACCATATACTACAATTCATGAGCCTCAACCAAGATCCTTTCTCATAACCCATCTATGTTACGAACACATAATATGCCTTTGTACCTCAAGATACCATTGTCATTAATCTCAAAAGCTACAACTTTTTTCTTACCTTTATCTTTATTAATTTTTATTTAGAAAGGATCCAATACCTGTTTCTCCTATATTTCAATTCTAAGAAATGATAGCCCACTATTTTTTCAAACATACCCCCATCCTAAAAGTCAAAGAGATGAACTCTAAGGGTATCCAAACGGTGAATATCTTTCTCCAATTCCTTTTTATCCTTCTCTACATGAGCTAGACTCCTCATGGATAACCTTATAAGAGTATCATAAACCACATTAGCTTTACCTAGGTGGTAATAGAGACTCATGTTATTATCCTTGAGCATCTCAAGCCATCTTTTTTGCCTGTGATTCAACTACCTTTGGGTGAGCTTGTATTGCAAGCTCTTATGATCCAAAAAGATATCCACATGATCCCTCTAAAGATAGTGACGTCAAATATTTAAGGAAAACACCACACCCAACAACTATAAGTCATGAGTCAGATAGTTTTTATCACATACCTTTGATGAAACTTGGAAGTGTTGCACCACATAGTAGGGGACCGGGTCCCTAAGAGTCAGTTACAGGCAATAACACAAAAAAGATATAAGAAAGTAAAGCATTGTAGGAAATTAAAAACATAAGGATTTAACATGGAGACCTCCTTTCTCAAGGGAGGAATAACCACAGCTTGCCCTTACAAGCATTTCACCAATCCACTATAATTAACCTCTTGATTACATAGTTGATTTGAATCTAACTCTAGGCTCTTTATTTTTGTAATAACTCTACTACAAGATTGCCTTGACAATTCTGCCAAGAACATGCCTAATTCTAGGCTTCTCCTGCTTGTATTAACTCTACTACATGCCTACCTTGAGAACTCTGCCAAGGACACTTCTCAATACTGATTAACTCTAACCAATATTGGACTCAGTTAACTCTACCTAAGCACTCTTAAGAACAAAAAATGACATTACTATTATAACATGAGTAATTCAATTACAAACCAAGACTAGACTCAAGAACTCACACACTCTTTCAGTATATGAAGAAAATCAAGAACGTGAGCATTGTTGCAAAGTTTAGTGTTTGTCAATTTTTTCTTGAATAATCAGATTGGAAAACCCACCAATTTGAGAAGCATTCTTCTCCTTTTATATTGGAATAATGAATAGGGTAGAAATCTAATTGGGCCAAGTATCCTGAAAGGTACAAAATTACCTGCACAGTTTGTTACACTATAAGACAAAATTATTTAGGCTATAGACAATTGTATGTTTCCATGATGACCCAGGGACCTGGTCGCTTGTTATTAATTGTTCATCATCAAAACAAGATATAACAAGTTTCCCCCTTTTTCATGATGACAAACCCCATAACATATCCACAGATTTCAAAGCATTAAACTTATTCATCTTATACAATTGGAGTAATTACTACTATCAGTGAATGTTCCCTCTATCATAGTGCACCATGCTTCCCTTAACAATATGTAGACTAAGTGACCTAGTCCTTTATTGCATTTACTTTATTCCCCTTATCAATATGCCATACTTACTTCACCATTATTTCATAACACATATCACTTATCACATACTTGGTATGTGGTCCTAACATATTATGCACCATATACACCTTAGTCCCTACCCTACATAAATTCAGATTTCCTCTTTTTGGCATTACTGAAAAGTGTTAACAGTAAACCAAGAGTAAAATAAGCATAAGTTAGTTAACTCATGACCACTGGGGCAACACTAACATAAAGAGCAACTTTAAAACTAAGGAAGAGACAAATGAAACACACAAATTAAGATTCAATCATATAAAAAAGTTAAGTATCATTGTAGTGCATCATTTAAATGTTCCATAGAAAAAGCCACAGGAATCAAGAAAGATTAATAGGTAAAGGATTTAGGAAGAGGGTTTGGAGAAGTAGATCCATGTTATTGTTCTTTATAGCATGACAATGCAACAATTCCTTAGTTAGATGTCTTATCTCTGCATTCAATATAAGGATTTCATTAGTTTAGGTTAAAAGTCTCTTCTTTTGTTCATCATTCTCAGTTTTAAAAACTTTAGATATACATGGGTTCTTTTTGGAAAGATGTTTAATTGTCACTTAGGGTTTTCTAATTTCATCATCCTTGGCAACTGAGTTGAACTTCAGTTCTTTAATTTTTTTTATTGAGCTCCCCTTAAGAAATGTTACCTGATTTCTTCTTTACACACTCAGTTTTTCTAGTGTCTTCATACCAAACATTAACAACATAGTTCGATTCTCACAGACAATGCCAAAATGATCAAACACTTTGTTTAACCAGAATCCATAAGGCATGCCATATTTTCCATTTTTTCTAAGAATAAATTTATGAATGTGTTTCATTATTAATGCAAGTAAGCTAATAAACTCTAAACCGATAAGGCACTCCACCACATATAAATCAGTAGCTAAAGCAAAGTTCCTTTTTGGAGATCTGGGTAGAATTACTTTTTTAACAAAATCAAAGACTAATTGTAACTCACTCTTGAGTGATATCCTATTCACTGCAGCCATGGATTTTTCTTTGACTTTTGATGTATTTGCTAAAAACTCTATTGAGGGTTGTTGCTTTGAGACAGTCCTCACGCCACTTATAAGAATATCTAGAATTCTTCCAAGCAATACAACATCACGATTTAGCTTATTTCCTTGAACTTCAATAGTCATGCTCAATTTGTCTTCAAAAAAGTCCAATGTGGAATAGAATTCTCTAACTACCTCATTAAAGACTGAAGGAATTATCCTTTCATAAGATGGAGCCATCCTTGATGTTTAACAATTTTAACTAATTACATCATACGTGATTCTATTAACATATTTGGATAAAACATCCTTCCAGTTAGCACCTTTTGATTTCTCAAGAACCTATTTCTTACTTCCTTGGGTACAACTTTACTTCTCTACCCATTTTTCCTTCTAGTATAAGTAATTATAGATTTCCTTTTAGCTACTTTCCTCCTTGTAGGATCAGGTCCCTTAGGAATCTGCTACTTTTCAGTAAAACTTCTAGACTTTTCCCTAGAATTTCTTGATGTTTTACTAACAATTTATTTATTAGGGCCAATTATGCTCTTTCCTATGCTATTTGATAGAAAGATGAGATTTTCAACAACCCAAGCATCATCCATCAATATTATTAGAAAAATTTGACGATTTGGGGATGATTTTTCATCAAGAATTTGAGTGAAGAAGGGTTTTGGCTTTTGAAAAGTAGGAGACAAAAGGTGTTTTTCAAGAGGATTTGAGAGAGAAATCTTATTAATTCTAAGCTTAGTTTCCTTTGAAATACAAGAAGATAAAGAATTTTTAGCCATTTGTAGATCCTTTCAATGGGAGAATTATTTGTGATTGGACTTTTCTTTTTAACAAGAGAAGTAGTGGGTATAGCCATATTTAAAAGAAAGGGTAAGCATAAGAAAGGTTTTTAAAACAGAAGGATGGGATCAATTTTAGTTTAGGGATGAATCATCCTTTCTTTTAGAATAAGACAATATTCAGATAGGAGGAGAGAGAGGACATGACTTTTTCTGTTAGAATAAAAAGATTGCACATTCATGATACTAACCTGAGAAATAGGACCAGGTTTTTTTCTTTCTTGAGTAAATCCTCACTTTGTGCATGTCACATTTGTCCTCCTCCAAAGTTGTTCCCATGGGTGTATACCTAAAAAGGTATGATACTGAGTTAGACTAACAAATACATATTCTATCAAAGATACATGTCTCCTAATCATTGCCATTTTTAAAGAGAATAACTGGTTTATCTGATTGGTCAGGTGATTTTGATTAGTCCTAGTCTCATCCTATTCTTTACAAATTATTCCTTATGAAAAGCTTTGGTGAATATGTCTACCATTTTATCCTAAATCTTGTATAACTTCATACAAATAGCTCAGTTCTCAACATAGTTTTTTTCAAAAAGTAATGTCTCACATCAATGTTCTTGGTCTTCTTATGCTGAACCAAATTCTTAGCCATGTTGAGAGTGCTGGTGTTATAACACATTAGAGGGATAGTGTTTGAGACAATCCCAAAGTCCTTTAGTTGATGTTTGATCTATAAAAATTGAGCATAATAAGAATTTGTAGCCATATACTTAGCCTCAGTTGTAGATAAAATAACTGAATTCTACTTCTTAGAACCCTAAGAGATTAAGGAAGAACCTAGAAAACTATCCATTCCTGATGTACTTTTTCTATCCACCAGATTTCTAGCATAATCAGCATCTAAATATCCTACCATATCAAACTATCTCTAGAAGGATCATATAGGACCAGGTCCCTTGTATCTTTCAGGTACCTAAGAATTCTTTTTGTAGATTTCAAATGCAACTATTTGAGACCGGCCTAAAATCTTGCACACACTCCCACACTAAACACAGTGCTTGTCCTTCTTGCAGTGAGATATAGTAAGGATCTAATAATCCCACTATACATGGTTTCATTAATTGAGAAACCAAATTCATCATCATCTATCTTGGAGATGGTTTCAATTGGATTGGCATCTCCCATGTTGTACTTCTTCAGTAGTTCCTTGATGTAATTCTCTTGACATATCATCGTCCTTTGAGAAGTTTGCTTGATCTTCAAACCTAAGAAGAAACTCAGTTCTCCCATTATTCTCACTTCAAACTCATTTTTCATTAGCTTTGAAAACTCTTCACATAGTGATTTAGAAGTAGCTACAAATATAATACCATCAACATAAATTTGAACAATCAATAAGTTGCTACCTCTAGACTTTAGAAAGAGAGTATTGTCAACTTTCCCTCTTTTAAAGCCATTTTCTAGAAGAAACTTTAAAAGTCTCTCATACCAAGCCCTAGGAGCTTACTTCAATCCATAGAGAGCTTTGTCCAATTTTAGTACATGATGAGGAAAATTTGTATCTTTAAAACCTAGGGGTTGTTTAACATATACTTCCTCCTTTAAGTTTATATTTAAAAATTCACTTTTAACATCCATTTGGAAGAGTTTGAATCCCATATAAAAAGTAAAAGAGATAAGAATCATGATGGCCTCCATCTTTGCTACAGGGAAAATGTCTCATCTTAATCAATTCCTTCCTCTTGGTTATACCCTAAAGAAACTAGCCATGCTTTATTTCTATTGATAGTTCCTTGTTCATCTTGCATGTTTCTGTATACCCACTTAGGCCCAATAATTATTTTATCAATAGGTCTGGGGACCAAGTACCAGACTTTACTACTTTTAAATTGTTGAAGCTTTAACTGGATTGCATTGATCAAATCAGCATCTTTCAAAGCTTATTTTACATTCTTGGTTTAATTTGGGACAGAAATCCTGAGAATGCCATAGAATTTTAGGCTTAAGATCTTGTTTGAACTCTAAATTCCAAAGTTGTGGTTAGATTCTCAAGTAGATGAGAAGATTTAGGCCTTCAGTTTGATCTTCCGAGATTAAATCCACTTGAACCAGGTCCTTGAGGAGTTTGACTGAATTCTTCTTGATGTTATTCAATTGGAGCTGGGTTCTATGACTGAGACCCAGGATCTTCATCACTCCCATGATTCTCATATGCATCATTTACCTCTTGACCATCATCCTTAGTAATATTATTTCAATAAAGAGGAATGAGTTCTTCAATTTTAGATTCTTCACTAGTACCTGGATTCAGTATCTTTCCTGACTTGTCAAAGAACACATGTACACTTTTATAAATACACAAAGTTCTTTTGCTGAAAACTTTATATACTTTGCTTGTAGAGGAATATCTCACAAATACTGCTTCATCAACTTTGGAGTCAAACTTTCCTAGATCATTCTTTCTATTATTTAAAATAAAGCATTTACACCCAACAGGTCTGAAATAATCCAGCTTAGTCTTTCTATTAAACACAAGCTCATATGGATTCTTGTTTAGGAGTGATAAAATGAAGAACCTATTTGTCACATAGCATGCAGTATTTACAACTTTAGCCCAAAAGTTCTTAGAAGTCCACTATCCATAAGCATGGTCCTAGCAATCTCTAAGAGGGTTCTATTCATTTTTTCAACTACTCTATCTTGCTAAGGAGTCCTTGGAGTTGAGAAGTTATGACTTATTCCATTTTCAGTATAGAATCCTGCAACTTGGGCATTTTTAAATTTAGTTCCATGATCATATCTAAATTGAGTAATCTTATAATTTAGTTTCATTTGGATTTTATTGGTAAAGGTGATCATAACCTCATAGGTTTCTTCTTTTGTTTTTAAAAATATTGTCCAGGTGAACCTAAAGTAATCATCTACAATCACAAACAAATACTTCTTTCCTTTTCTACTTTGGACTTTAAATGGTCCACATAATCCCTATGCAACATCTCTAGAGGTCTAGAGGTACTCACCTTTTTTTTTAGCTTAAAGGAAGACCCAGTTTGTTTGCCCTTGAAACAGGCAATACACCATGTTTTCTGTAAATTTCAGTTTTGGCATTTCATGGACCAGGTCCCTTAAAATTAACTTGTTTAGCAAAGAGGAACTTGTATATCCCAGTCTTCTATGCCATAATTCAGCATCTTCACTTTGAACACTAAATCAAGTTAATTCCCCATCAGCCACAAACTCCAAATTAGCCACGTACATGTTTTTGAATCTCTTGGCTTTGAGAATAACTTTCCAAGATTTCAAGATTGACACAGTGCATCAATCAGCTAAAAATTTGACCTCATTGCCTTTATCACAGATTTGACAAACACTTAGAAGAATGTACTTGAGTTTATTCACATAGTACACATCTTCTATTGCTTGATCAGATGATCTACCAATCTTACCCACACCATGAATACACCTCTTTTTGCCATTTCCAAAAGAACACCTCCACCTTGAAGTGTCTTGAGAGAAAAAAAGAAGTCAGTCCTTCCCATCATATGCTTTGACTATCCATTATCCATGAATCAGTTCTAACTGCATTTCCCTCTTCCTACATCATTTTCTTCTTCATATTTAGTGTTTTCCATGAAAGCAACCAATAAATCCAAGGTAACTTTACATTTCTTCATAGCTAGCATGGACACATCTTCAACCTTCTCGGCTTCATAAAATTCACTAAAGAATTTTCCCCACACTAGTAGGGCCTGGCTAACTACATAATTAGGTGAAGTCTTTCTTCTTGATTTTAGAGGGATGTCGTCCCTGTTCTTTCCTTTGTCACCTCCAGTCTTAAGATATTTCTGATAATAAATTTTATGCAGTTGATAGTCTTTAATGAAATGCTTAGGACTTCTACATTTATGACAGACTTCAACATTGCACCCATTTTTGCTGCTATTTCCTTTTCTTTGAGACTAACCACTCTTCTTGATAGATTTCATAATTATTTTTTCCATATAGGAAACTTCAAAATATTCTTTACTAGAATCAATTCTTGAAACCTATAAAGACAGAGATTTTTCACTTTTTGTTACCTTTTTCTCTTGTCTAGGGTTAGATTACCATTCTTCCAGACGAGGTAGAGCAGCCTCACTCTTGGTGTGAACCTTTTAAAGTATTCTTTCTATAATACCAATTTATGAAACTTAAAGGGATTACACCACAAAGTGAGGGACCAGGTCCCTTAGAGTCAGTTACAGTAATAACACAGAAAAATATAAGAAAGCTAAAGCTTTACAGGAAATTACAAACACAAAGACTTAACATGGAAATCTCCTTCCTCAAGGGATGACAAACAATGGCTTTCCCTCACAAGCACTTCAACAATTCCCTATAATCAACCTCTAGATTACAGATATGATTTGAACCTAACTCTAGGCTCCACCTTCTAGCAATAACTCTACTACAAGCTAGCCTTGACAACTCTACCAAGAACACGCTTAACTCTAGGCTTCTCCTGCTTGTAATAATTCTACTACAAGCCTACATTGACAACTCTACCAAGAACACTTCTCAATACTAATTAACTCTAACCAATATTGAACTCAGGTAGTTCTACCTAAGAACTCTTACGAACATAAAATGACATTAGCCTTATAACATGAGTAATTCAATTACAAACCTTGACTCAAGAACTCATAAACTCTTTCAGTAAATGAAGAAAATTAAGAACTTGAGCATTGTTACACAGTTAAGTTTTTGCTAATTTTTACTTGAATAATCAAATTGCAAAAACCACTAATTTAAGAAGAATTATTTTTCTTTTTATAATGGAATAATTATTATGGTAGAAACCTGATTGGTCCAAGTGTCCTGAAAGGTACAAGCTTAACTACGCAGTTTGTTACACTAGAAGACAAAACTATGCAAGCCATGTGACAGTTTTATGTTTCCATTATGACCCAAGGACCTGATCTCTTGTTGTCAGTTACTCATTATCAAAACAAGACACAGCAACCTTCAAATTTTAAGAGAAAAAGGCCACCACCTTACCATGTTGCATTAATATAGAACTAAGTCCCATACAAGACACATCACAATAAACCACAAATCCATTATTACCCTCGATCAAGGTAAATATTAAAGATGAACTCAACTTATCTTTCAGCTTCTGAAAGCTACCCTCACAAGTATTAGACCACAAGAATTTCACCTTCTTCTGGGTCATCTTAGTCAATGGGGTAGCTATAGTCGAGATATTCTCCAAAAATATCCTATAGTAACTGTCTAAACCCAAGAAGATTTGAATATCGGTGAAAGTCCTAGGTCTAGCCAATTCTTAACCACTATGACTTTCTTCGAATCTACCATGATACCTTTAATAGAAATATCATGACCCAAAAAGTTATAGCTTTCAACCAAAATTCACACTTCAATAACTTAGCATACAAATGCTAATCTTTTAGGGTATACAACATAATGCAGAAATAGTTGGTGTGATCTGCCTCACTCCTAGAGTACACCCAAATATCATCAATGAACATTATGATGAACAAATACAAAAACTTATGGAACACCCAATTCATGAGATCCATAAATGTGTCGGGGCATTAGTTAAACCAAAAGACATACTATGAACTTATAGTGACCATACCGAGTTTGGAAGGCAGACTTAGGGAGATCTAATGAGTGGTGAATTTACCACTAATTTGCATCCTAAATTCGTACACACTACTATAACTTAAAGGGTTGAATGAGAAAAATATGTTACTTGAATGCACAAATTTCCACATTTTGCAAGCACACAGGTGATGAGATTGAAAGATGCAGATTTAAGCTGAAAAGAGATCAAATAGAGAAAAAAAGTGCATAGCTGAAGACCCTGTACAAATCAGGTTCAGTTACTGTGATCGAGGTCTAAGGGCCACAATCATAGCCAATAAAGATGGATCATCTACCACGATTATGTACATCTAATCACGATCGCAGTAGTTACAATCACGACAAAGCTGATGTGATTGCGACAATGCAGGAATAGTCCTAGGGGCATTTTTGTAATTTTAAATAGTCAACCCTGAATACCTTAAAAGTCTTAAATACTTTCCCATTTTGGCATTGTAATCTTAGAGAGAAATTAAATTTGAAGTTACAAACCCTAACTTGGACAACAATTGTATTTGAATTTCTTGCTTTGAATTTGGTGAAATTAAAGGATCGATGTTTTGAATAAACCTTTTGGTATATTTCTTTCTCTTTACTTCATGAGTAGGTAAACTTCTTTGACTTGGGATTATGGTGAACTTCGGTTCAATTGTGTGCGGGTTGTGATGTATTTTCATAGATTATAGCTTGTTGATGATGGGTTTCACTATTTCTTGGTTTAATTAGTTGGGATTTATGGGTGAAAACCCCAAATACTCAAAATGGGTTTATGTGTGAAGACGCCAAAGTCTTAAAAGAACATATCATTTTTGAAACAGGGATGTGGGTGAACTTTCGGTACCCATGATATTCTTGAAAGAGGGTTATTGGGGACAAAACAATAGTGGACAAAAATAGATGTAGTTTTCTATCTTTTTTCTATCTTAGAAATAGGGGTGAATAGAGAGTTGGCTATGTTTTGGGCATCTTCCAAGAAATAAGGATGCCCAACTAAGGTATTAGATGTCTTTAATTGACACACTTAATAGGTACTCAAAGGGCTAATGAGCGAAATTCTTGAGGCTTTGCATACAAATAGCCTCAAGGACTTTCGACCTAGCCTACCGTATCGTCATTGACTAGAGTTTACACTAAACTATCATATTCCCATGCATAATTTACCCTTAAGTAAACATAATTTCAAGATCCTTCTAATAGTGAATTTTTTATTCATAAATATTGTTTTGATCTATTATCTGTTTGAAAATATTTAAAATCTCCCAAAATATTTGTACTTAGGTTTGCCCTAAACAATCAACTTTTATTGCAAACATACTCGATCACCATTCATGTTGTTCCTCATGGATTCAAATCCAACTCTTGTTAGGTTTATATTGACAATGATTGTCCTCTACCAAATTGAACGGTATAGGTGAGCCTTATAAAAATAGCGCCATTTTCAGGGAATAATTTGGTGTATTGAGTTATTTTGGAATTTAGCTTACTTGCTTGGATTAGAACTTGTAAATATTTGCTTGTGATTTTTTTGTGTATTTTATTAGGTAGATCTTTATTTTTTTTAATACTTGTCCCTATGGCATCTTGGAATGAATGTGAGTTGGGTGGTTGGAAACCTTAGCTTGATGATCCATGTCAATATATTGACGAACCCCACTTTTGGAGAGATTGTAGATATTCTCCCCTAAAAGAGATGTGTGTACCATCTCGGCCCTATTATGTGTATGATTGTTCTTTATGTGGTGGTCGGGATGGACATTAGAGGGATTGTCCAAGTACCCCCTCCCCTAGTTATGCTAGTAAAATAATAGTTCTTTTTATGATTTTGATAGGTCACATGATGTGATAGAGGAAGAAAAATATGTCGAATACAATGGTGTTGAAGTAATGCTTCTAAATCTTTTGGATCGAGCAACTAAAATAGGGGAGAACATGCATCACTTACACCAATCAATGCCAGTATTGAGAGAGGCGAGTGAAAAAATAGAAGAAGTGGGTGAGGAGGAAAATCTTTCACGAACCATGAATATGCCCAATCTTCAAATTGAATTTTATCAGGAAAAGATATCACGACATATGGTTGATAGTGACTTGATGTCGAAGAATTTTTGGTGAGTTACCAACCAACCGAACCAAAAATAGTGATAGATTCCAAAATTGAGTAAATGGTGCTAGAGTTGAAAGAAAAATCCAAGCAAATCCTTTGTAAAGGCTCTAGTTCTTTTTTGAGGGAAAATTCCAAGAAGAATGCAGCCCTGAAATTAAGAAGATAACCTCATTCTAACGACTTTTCGACATTATGTGTGGTAGATATAATAAAGGTCAAACCATTTGAGAAAATGACAAAATTGGTATATGAGGTACAAAATCCTTATATTTTGGTGTTTGTCATTCAAAAAGGGCGAGGTAACGTCCCTCACTTGAAGGAAAAGAAACTTAAAATCCAATTTTCAACTAGTGGTCTCCTGATGTTCTCACCAACACCCAATGATTATACTCGGAAGATTGATGTGAAGTTGGCCATAAGGTTCAACTCTTCAAAGTGGCGAGATAGAGGCAACATCATTGCCCCCTAAATTCTGTTTAGTCTCATTTTAGAAGATTTGAATCTTCTGCCCAACTTTCACTTAATTCATAATGGACTCAAGATTGGACGCCAATTCAAATCTTCTAAGTAGAGACAAACACTATAGTTGATGGGCATCATGCCATGATGTTAAATTAGGTGCTCGATGGGAGGCAACCCATCATATGGAGAAAATAGCTCGTATCCATTGTTTTTAATTTTGTAGTGTAGATTTTAAATTTTTTATTTTATTAATCCATGCATTTGTGGAACTATGGAGTGTATTGAATGAGTTTGAGAAGGGGAAAGTGTGAAATTCTTGCATGGTAGAATGAACGGAGAAAAGTTTGTCAAAATTAAGCAATAAGTTGAATAAGGAAAAACAGAGGTGCAGAAATACCCTTAGTTACCGCGATCGCGGGCCCTGTGCCTCCACGATAATATAACCTGCTTATCCGCTATCGTAGACACATAACCACAATTGTAGTCATATCAGTTCAAAATGACCATCGAATTGCCTTTTCCTTACACGCACTTTTCAACTTTTCTCTCAAATTGCACCCTTTCCAGGAAAAATTTTGAGCATTCCAAAAGTATCCTTGAATCTATCTTACATCATTCATCTGGTAAGTTCCTCAATTCCATGCTTTAATTTTTGAAAATAGGTCATGGAATGAATTTTATAGGTTAGGCCTAAAATCTATGATTTTCATTGATTAGTCTATGTTGAAATGAACTTGTGTGCTGGTTACCTACTAGTATATGGTGTGAACATACATGGAGAAGTCTTGAGTATCCAAATTGTGTGTGAAATTGAGTAAAATGAAAGGTGCACGATCAAATGCCCGAATGAGTCATAGCTAGTTATTTTCACATTCTAAGGGCATAATCAAGTACCTAGTAAGCTTGTTCAATAATTTTATTGTTAAAATCTTGTTTTGGTACATGTTTTGGCCTAGAATTTGGAGTTTTGGACAAAGAAATTCAAACATTGAACTGGATTTAGATACTGCAATTGCGGTTATTAGGACCGTGATCGTGGAACTGTGATCACGGCTCTATGGCACGTGATCACTTTATCTGAGGGAAAATTCCATCTGGGGCAACAAAATTCTACACTTCAAGTTCTTGTCCAAACACCACCAAGTAGCCTTCCCATGAACTTTATTGAAAAACATAGCCTAGTTTGTGCATGAAAATGTCGATAATAAATGTTGTTTTGTTGTTCTCATGTTTTTAAGGTTGATATCATGGAACACTATGACCAAATCCACTTCTTGGATAAAGTGCCAAAAAAGCTTTCGGCATTTCATGATAAGCTAGTGACCACCGGATGGAAGTGTTTCACCTGAATCCTTTCAAGGTGAATGAGCAGTAGGTGTAGGATTTCTATACAAATATTAGCGTCATATCTTTCTCGAACCCAGTCATTCGGATCCAGGGAAACAAGGTGTATTTTGGAGCAGAGAAAATCAATGATATCTATGGGCTCCAAAATACAAACATGGAAGAATTTAAAGCAAAAGGGTATGATTAGAACAGTTGGATGGTGAAGAGGTTGTGTCCGGGCAAGAAAATCTCTTGGGCGGCCACTAAGAGAAACATATCTATGAATGACTTCACTTTTGAGGCCTACGTGTGGTTGACTAACATTTGCATCTGGGTCTGCCCTTGCACCCACATGACAAAGGTTCTATATTTGTGGGCTAGGATGGTTTATTTTATATTAGATGGTATTTTCTATTGGTTAACTTGTCATATCAGATATAAAGTTCTACAGGAACCATGGTGGTGTGCATCTCTTATTCCCCTATTTGATTAATGAGCTCTGTAGGATGGCCAGGGTCGTGGAGTATCCTGGAGATACTTGGGTGCACCCTGGTACCCCTATCTAACATCTAAGAATTCAAGGTAAGGGTGCACTAGGAAAGAGCAAAAAGAAGAAGATTGACTAGGGAAAGTTGTTATATGAGAAGCTAGAGTCTTGTAGGATATCTATGGTTGGACCCTTTGAGGGATTTGGTAGAGATTTGAGGGCCATCATGGAGCTTGTATCAGGTTTACCTTAGGGTCTGGGAGATCCCTCCACCTCTTGCCATTCATACGTGCCCGATCAGATTATGAAAAGTATTTAGAGGACCAATAAATGCACAGAGCCACTGTTGCTAGGCTCAATAGGGCCTACTCATCATTGGTAGAGTCTCATGGGGATCTTATAAACTCCTATATAAAGACAAAAAAAAGATAGAAGAAGAGAGATAAGTTCTTTAGCAAGATGATGAAGGGGTAAAGGGCCTGTGGAGGGTCCTAAAACCCCGAGACAAGCTACCTTCTTCTAGAGTGAACATCGATGATAAGGCACCTGCTCAGTGGTTTAGCTCTGGTGCTGATAGAGATGATGCGGAGTCTGTAGGCGAGAGCATCTCCTAATGTAGTTTCATAGAGCACCCTTATCTCTTCTTATGCTTGATTATTTATGCAATGAGGACACTACTAGATTTTTAGTTGAGCTGCCTGTCTCTGCATTTATTCTATATAGGCCAGTATTATTTTAATAGTTTTGTATATTTTGGTGATGTTTTAATAATATTTTGGATATTTTCATGTTTTTTATTTGGGTTGTAATGTTTGGGCATACTGATGGTGCCCATATTTTCATGGATTAGTCGTTTTGCTCTGTTTTTATTTTTTACTTTATCTTTATTTTTCTTGTGATGATATTCAATGAGAATTTTCCTATAATAGATTGTGTGACAACATACTTACAGGAAAGTTATTGTGATTAGGTTTTAAGCTATGGATGCAGGGAAAGTTTGAGCACCCATAGCATCGAAGCTATAAATATAGGGTAAGTCTGAGTACTCGTAGTATTTTGGATTTGGAATCACATTTATACCTATGGTAAAGTCTGAGTAGCCTTATGGTTTGTCCATATGAAAGTCATAATGTGATACTTCATCTTGGTTTGATGCCATAAATAACAATTGTGCGTAGTGTAAATACGAAACAAACATCCCCCTCCATCCAAAAAAATTTTGAAAATTAAAGGCACAAACGTGAGCGACCTTGTAACAATACTTTGCCTCTCCTTGTGACCCCAAAATTGTTGCTTGTATAAGTTGGTAGATACTCTATTTTGTCTCTATTAGGATGGGAAATTGAGCCCTTTTGAGGAGTTAACATGCCTTGTGCAGTGAGCTTATTTGCCTAAATATCATGCATACTTGTACCATCTAGAACTTGCCCCATTGGTCTATCAAGACTAATATTGAATTACACTTGGTTGGTGAAATTATCCTAGGCCATCTTTTTAAAATAAGAACTCACTTTAAGCCTAATAACCTACCTGTGCATAGAATAGGACCCTTAGTTCCCCAATTCGAGCCTTCAAGCCTTTCTTTGGCAACCACGTCAAAAGCCTTATACCATTCAAAAAAAATTCCCTCTCTGGTACCCAACCCTACTAAAATATAAAAAATGAAAATTAAGGCTAAATGCCTAAGTTGGGGTGGTAATTTTAAAAGAGTTGACTTTGGGCCATGGTAGTGTAAGTGGATGCCTTTGAGCCAAGCATTGAAAAATTGAAAAAGAAAAGAATGGTGAAAATAAGAATAAGGAATGGATTGCATAAGAAATAAGTGAAAGAATGATTCCCTTAAAAATTTTGGGAAATCAAGGCTCCTAAATTAGGCATGTGTAAAGTGTGAAAACAAAAGAAGTGGTACATGGTCAAAAGTTGGTTGAAATAGTATGAAGTAGATGTTCAAGGAGGTTTAAGCCACTTTGCTCCTAACTATTATCCTACTCTTCCTGAACCTACATTAAAAGCTCAAAAAGCCCTTCGATATCTCCAATCAAGTGTATTCATTGTAGTGGCAGTTGAAAATAAGGGCAAGCTTATGGCATGGTACCTAATTGCATTAAGAGTCTTTGTGAGAGAGAGTTTTGCACTTAAATCCCTGTTGTTTCATATTTTATAATTTGGTGTGTGTAGGATATCTTTCTTGTGAGGAGGCATGTGAACAGCTTAAGGTTGGTCACATTTTCATCTTCCAAATAATACGGTAAAAGGAGTATAGTAAGTTGAGGTCAACAGGGAGTCACTTTTATAGTGTTAGTGATTGTTGTGCTATTTCTTTTTAAAGTCCTTTGCATCTTTGAGATTGTATTTCATGTTGAGGGCGTTGTGAGAATAGATTTGCCCATGTATGAGGAGCCACTTGTGGTATCAACAAAGTTTGAGGTCATTGTGTTCATTGGGTCAAATAAATAGGCTTTAAGTTAGGGTGTTGATGAGTGGTGAATTTACCACTCATTTACATCCTAAATTCGGGCACACTACTAAAATTTAAGAGGTTGAATGAGAAAAATGTGCTACTTAAATGCACTAATTTCCACATTTTGTAGGAACATAGGTGAAAAGATAGAAAGATCTGGAATTAAGCTGAATAGAGATCAAAAGAAGAGGAGAAGTGAATAGTTGAAAAACCTACACAAATTACGCTAAGTTACTGGGATTGAAGTCTGAGGGTCGCGATTGTGGCCAGTCAAGATGGGTCAGCCACCACAATCATATGCATTTAATCATAGTCACGGTAGTCGCGATCGCGGTAGCCGCAATTGTGGAAATACGAGAATAGGCCCAGGGGCAGTTTTGTAATTTTCTATTGTTGACGTAAATCCCTTAAAAGTCTCAAACCCTTTCCTATTTTGGCATTGTAGACTCTTGGAGAGAAATTAAAGTTGAAGTTACAAACCCTAACTTGGGCACCAATTGTATTTGAATTTCTTGCTTTGAATTTGATGAAATTGAAGGATGGATGTTTTGAATGAACCTTTTGGTATATTTCTTCCACTTTACTTCTTCAGTAGATAAACTTCTTTATCTTGGGATTATGTTGAACTAAGGTGCAATTCTGTGTGGGTTGTGATGTATTTGTGTAGATTCAAGCTTTTTTATGATGGGTTACACTGTTGCTTATTTAATTAGTTGGGATTTGTGGGTGAAAACCCCAAATGCTCAAAATGGGTTTGTGAGTGAAAATCCCAAACTCTTAAAAGCTTACATCATCCTTTAAAGTGGGATATGGGTGAATTTTGGGAACCCATGACATCCTTGAAAGAGGGCTACGAGGGACAAAGCAATAGTGGACAATAACTAATGTAGTTTGCTATCTTAGAAATAAGGGTGAAATGAGAGTTGGCTATGTTTTGGGAATCTTCCTAGAAATAGGGATGCCCTATAGAGGTTTTGGGTGACTTTAATTTACACACTCATTAGGTACTTGAAAGGGTTAATGAGTGATATTCTTAAGGCTTTGTTGACAAACTAGCCTGAAGGAATTTCGACCTAGCCTACTGTATTGTTAATGACTAGAGATTACACCAAATAATCATGTTCTTATGCATAATTTTCCCTTAAGTAGACATAATCCTAAGATCCTTCAATTAGTGAATTTTTGAATCCTAAGTGTTTCCCTGATCAATTATTTGTTCGAAAATATTTAAAATTCCTTAAAATATTTGCACCTTAGGTTTGCCCAGACAAGGAACTATCATTTAAAGCATACTCAACCACCATTCACATTGTTCCTCGTGGATTCGACCCCGACTTTTGTTAGGTTTATATGGACAACGTCATCCTCTACCAAATTGAATGGTATAGGTAAGCGCTATTGTAACACCCCGAATCTGGTACCCAGAATGTTACACGGTGCTCATGACCCCGAAGGACCATAAGCTAACCCATGACTGATATTTATACCTATACACTGGATGATATACTGTATAAATGCAGAAATAAAGGTTGTAAGGCCATAAGATTCAAAATTGGTAAGATAGCTGATAAAACATAACATATGGATAGGGTATGAAATACACAAAACAACTAAAATAAACTGTCTGAACATGATAGTATGAAAAGCCTCTAACTGACTAAAATGTCTGAATAAGAAGTTGATAGGACATGTCCCCAACTAACTCCAACCACTGAACTAAATTAATTGATGAGATAATAAAGTAATGGTGATGTCCTCAAAGGATGAGGACTCACTACTAACTCTGACTGTTGAGACTAGAATGTTACTGATGCTCTAGAGCTCTTGCTTCTGAACCTATGGTATAAAACACCATAGTACAAATGCGCCAGTATGTTTGAATGTATTGGTATGCATGTTAGGTAGGCTGAATACAAGGGTTCACATACATGAACTACACAAACTAAATGAATAATATGAACGTGAGAATGCATGCATAAATACATAATAACTGTAACTTCATTCGTGATAACATAATTACTGAGCTTGAGTACTGATAACATGAGATAATGATAACTGTATAATTGGAATAACTGATACTGAGCAACTGTATCGAACAGTCTAGATTCTGATGGAACTAGCTGAGTTTCATTATGTTCTGAGTTGACAGTATCTGACAGTCCTGAATTATGTAGAACTATCTGAGTTCTATTACTAAGACTGAATTACTATCTCTGACAGTCCTGATTTGTAACTGTAACTGTGGGAAGTAGTCATCTAACTGACATACCCCAAATAAAGCAAAATAGCTGAGTTGGGGTCCAATATGTAACCCCAATTAGAAGGGTGTGAATACCGCGCCACTGGTAAGGACAAGCTATGGGTAACTCTCATCTGACAGTGTCCTCAAAAGAGAATGGTGGGGACCTCATCTGACAGTGCTTATCCACCTCATCAACCCTCATATGATAGTGTTGATGTCTCAACCTATGCGGTTACATAGTTCTAGAATGCAAGGATGACTTATAAGAATCACACCCTCATCTGACAGTGTGTGATCCCATCCTTGGGTTCACTCGATGCTAACTCCTACTCCCATCTGAATGGACACTAAACATGATTAACTGAACTGGACTAAATTTAATTAACTGTGTTTCGTTGACTGACGGAATACTACTGAGATTACTGAGTTTCCTTGAGTCATGAGACTGATTGAATTCTTTGTACCATGGCTTAACTGAGAGTATCTAGAAAATATGACACTGATTCTAGGCAAATAGCTAAATTTTTGGGTACAAGTACCCCCAGGACTCGATGGGAAGAAACTGAAAGCATGACTTTCTTTAGTACATGACCAACATCAACAATCCATAATATAATAAGTTGGAGATTTCATGACGTACAAGTTCTAAAGCACCACAATGGCTGCACATATATCCATAATTCATTGACTAAGACATTTCATCAAACACTGGACATGCATAAATTTGTACATAAATGGGGATTCATATTATCATACTAGTATGGCACTTTTCTTTCACATAGGCATTTAATCGAACACATGGGGAGCATGCTTTGGTTATACAATCATCAACATATCTAATAATCATGGATATATCAATCAATGTGTAAATTTAAGGGCTTATCATGATTATTATGCAAATCACCATATCCTAGGGTCAATCACTGGAATATGTAATTTCAAACATGAATCAAAACCCCCACAACATCATGAACATGAATTTCAATTCAATTTAAATCATGAACATTCATAAATACACAAATCTTGGTTTTGAAAAGAGATTCTTGAGAACCATGGGGGAAAGGGACTCATGAATCAAAACGTGACATACTTGGGTTGTGAGTTTCTTGAAGTTCCTGAACTTGAAGAACTTGGAATCTTTTAGTTTCTTGAAGAATGATTTAGATCTTGTTCTTAGGGATTATCTTTGAGAGAAAATCCTAATTTAATGTTGTAGAAGAATAATGAACTTATAAGCCTTAGTCGGATATAATTAGGGGTTAAAACGGGTGGAAAAGACCTAAATACCCTTTAAAAATAACTTAAAAATTAACTGAATGAAGTATGCGATGGTGGGTGCAATGGTCCTTTGCTGGGTCGATAGTCCATTAGTCCTGACCATCGCACCTAGGAAGAATAGGGGTTCACTTTCTCTGCTATGGCAGCTTGGGTAACAGTCTATCGCTAGTTTGACGTGCCGCCAGCCTGAGCCATCACCCTTAGGTAGAAGGTGGTCTCACTACCTCCACTGAGATAGTTTGGGCGATGGTCCATTGCTAGATTGATGGTTCGTTGGCCTCATCATCGCACCTGGATAGTTTTGACTGCTTTTTATAAAACGGCCATAACTTTCTACCCCGATACCAGATTTGGGATGAAATTGGTATCGTTGGAAAGCTAATTCAATTTCCCATATGAAAAAAGTGAAAATCTTAAAAATTCCATGTATATAAAAGTGGATTCATCTTTCAAAGTAAGTTTCTAACATACTTGGGATAATTTCAAGCTAGGTAAAAGTATGGGGTATTATAATATCTCCCCCTTGAGAACGTTCGTCCTTGAATGAGACTGAATGAGAGAGAAGAAGATCAACTGATGTACCTACTGAACATGAATGACTGGAACATGATTTCATGACCGACATGACTAATAACTGAATATATCATACAGAACACGCATATCTAATGAATGTGTAACTGATACATGAATGCATGACTGAGTCTTCTAAGGAACGAAGTTTCTCACAATGAGAATGCATATCTGATGCATGATTATATGACTGAACTAGTACATGAATGCATAGCTGAATATGCAATGGTATTTAATACCAAGTTCGTGATGGAATTCTTAATATAAAACTGAATAAGCTTAAGGAGAACTGTTACCTTGAGCTTGATCTGAGTTGGCGAAGAAGAGGTGAGGATACTTGGTCTGCATGTCTGCTTCTGCTTCTCAAGTAGCTCCCTCAACTGACTGATTTGAGCAAAAAACTTTGACTAGAGGGACTTCTTTGTTCCTCTGTCTACGAGTTTGGTAGTTAAGAATTTTGACTGAAATCTCTTCATAAAAGAGGCTGTTCTGAACATCTATGCTCTGAATAGGGACTACAATGGTTGGGTCACCTATGCACTTCTTGAGCAAAGTGACATGGAAGACTAGATGAACTAAGGCTAGATCTGAAGGTAATTTGAGCTCATAAGCTACCTTGCCGAAGCGACTGAGAATTTTGAAGGGACCGACATATCGGGGACTGAGCTTTCCATTCTTACTGAATATCTTCACTCCCTTTATGAGAGAGATATTTAGATAGACATAATTACCAATCTCAAACTCGATATCCTTTCTGCGCACATCTACATAAGACTTCTATTGGCTCTAAGCAGCCCAAAGTCTTTCTCTGATTAACTGGACTTTTTCAAAGGCATCGAATACTAAGTCGGGCCCTATAACTGAGGCCTCACAAACTTTGAACCAACCGACTGGAGATCTGCATCTCCTACCATAAAGAGCTTTAAATGGAGCCATCCTAATACTAGATTGATAGCAATTGTTGTTTGAAAACCCAATCAAAGGCAAGTATTCATCCAAACTACCCTTGAAATTAATTACACACACCCTTAGCATATCTTCTAACGTCTGAATGGTCCTTTCTACTTGACCATCTGTCTGAGGATAGAAGGCGGTACTAAGATAAACTTGGGTACCAAGACCTTTTTGGAATGCTTTCCAAAAGGTGAACTGGATACCTCTGAGATAATAGCTAATGGAACACCGTGTAATCTGATCAACTCCATATAGATAATGCCTCCAAATCTTTAAGGCAAAAACTACGGTTGCTATCTTGAGATCATGAGTAGGATAATTCTTCTTAGGGGGTTTAAGCTGTCTAAAGGAGTAGGCTATGACCTTACCATTCTACATGAGGACACAAGCTAAACCTACTTAGGATGCATCACAATACACTATGAACCAATCTGAACCCTCTGGAAGAGCCAAAACTGGAGATGAGGTAAGTCGAGTTTTCAACTCATGAAAACTCTTCTCGTAAGGATCTAACCACTGAAACTTGACTTTCTTCTGAGTCAACCTGGACATAGGGGATACAATAGAAGAAAATCCATCAACAAACCATCTGTAATAGCCAGCTAAACCCAAGAAACTCCTGATATCTAATAGAGAGACAGGTCTGGTCCAGTTTCTTACCGCTTCGGTCTTTTGAGGATCAACCCTAATGCCATCACCAGAAATGATATGACGAAGGAATGCTACTAGCCTTAGCCAAAATTGACACTTACATAATTTGGTGAACAACTGATGATTTCTAAGAGTCTTTAATACTATTCTGAGATGGTCTGCATGATCACGCTCACTACGGGAATAATGAAGGATGTCATCTATGAAGACTATGATGAACATGTCCAAGTACTACTTAAACACATAGTTCATCAAGTCGATGAAAGCTGTTGGGGCATTGGTAAGACCAAAGGACATAACTAAGAATTTGAAGTGACCACATCGAGTATGAAAGGTTATTTTCAGAATGTCACATTCTCTGAATCTGAGCTGATGATAGCTTGATTTAAGGTCTATCTTAGAAAAATAGCTGGCACCCTGCAGTTGGTCAAACAAGTCATCGATTCTTGGATGAGAATACTTGTTCTTGACCGTGACTTTATTGAGATAACGGTAATCAATGCATATTCTAAAAGAATCGTCTTTCTTGCACACGAATAAGACTGGTGCACCCTACGAGGATATGCTAGGTCTGATAAATCCTTTATCTAAGAGATCCTTCAACGGCTCTTTCAATTCTCTGAGTTCTGCTGGTACTATTCTTTATGGAAGAATAGATATAGGCTGAGTATCTAAAAGAAGATCAATTCCGAAGTTTATTTCCCTTCGAGAGGAATTCTTGGAAGATCTTCAAGAAAGACATCTAAATATTCATTTACGATTGGGACTGATTCGTGACTGGGAGTTTTAGAACTAGTGTCCTTAACTCAAACAAAATGATAGACACATCCTTTAGATATTATTTTTTGTGCCCGAAGGTAGGAAATAACCTGACCTCTGAATGTTGAAGTACTCCCCTTCCACTCTAGGACAGGTTTATTTAGAAACTGAAACTATAATATTCTATTTTTATAGTCGACAGTGGAATATAAGGAATGAAGCTAATCCATGCCGAGAATGATATCAAAATTAGTCATCTCTAATTCGACTAAGTTTGCTGAAGTGACTTTATGAGATACCTTAATTGGACAGTTCCTGTATACCCATCAGGCTATAATAGTTTTACCTACTGGGGTAGAGACTGAGATGGGCTCTGCTAGAATTTTGAGACTGACTCCAAAATCAACTGCTATATAGGGAGTAACAAATGATAAAGAAGCTTCTGAATCTAGCAAAGCATAAATATGCACATAAAAGATCTGTAATGTACCAGTAACCACATCAGAAGAATTTTCCTATTCTTGCCGGGACTGGAGAGCATAAAGACAATTTGGGCATTGCCTACTAGTAGCACTAGAAGTTGCACCCAGCTGATTTGGGTGATTGAACTAAGCTGGGGAACGGTTATGCTGACCCTGATAGCCTGACTGGGGATAATCTCTAACTCTATGGCCTGGCTTGCCACATCCAAAATAGATATCACTACCAGCTCTTCAAGCACCCTTGTGGTTCTTACCATAAGTCTAACTAAGTGGATTTGTTTGGGCAGTGCTGACACTGCCCTAAGACTTAGAACCTGGCACCCTATCTCTATTACTATCCCTGAACTTAGGAGTTAGAGTACTGGCTGAAGAAGGAGTTAGTACTAATGACTTAGGATAAAACTGATAACGGTTTTCTCCTTCTGATTTGGGTTGAGTAATGTTAAAACTACCTATCCTTGCTCTCTTATTCTACTTCTCCCTCATCTTCATATTTTGCTCTTCTATCTACTAAGCATGAGTCATAAGCCTAGCTAAAGTTATGTCACTATTTAACATCGTATACCTACACTCGTTGACCACACTATCATTTACCCCAGAAACAAACTTACTCATCTTGGACCTACTATCTGCAACCACATGAGAAGCATATCTGGTTAATTAAGTAAACATAAGAGACTACTCTTTCACCATTATGCTGCCCTACCTGAGGTTGATAAATTTCAACATCTTAGCTTCTCTCAGCTCTAGAGGAAAAAACCTATCTAAGAATGTAGTACCAAACTCCTCCCACTCAATAGGCCCTGTATCTACAGCCCTTATTGACTTCCACTATTTGAACCAAGTGTTAGTAATATCCTGACTCTGATATATAGCTAGCTCAGCACTCTCACTAGGAGTAACCCCCATAATGTCAGTAACTTTTTGAACCTGATCGATAAATTCTTGAGGGTTATCCTTATCTAACTTAGACCCAAGAAAGGATGGAGGATTCATTCAGGTGAAGTCCTGAATTTTGGATGTAGCTGAATTAGCCTCTGGGTTAGACAGAATGATAGCTGGGCATTCATTCTGAGTAGCAACTGACTGAGCAATAGTGAATAGAGCTCTGAACTCTACATGAGAGACATGTTCTCCTAAAGGTTCTTCGGGCTGAGGGGCTGGCTAATTCCCATTTCTTCTTTTAGGAGGCATGTTTTGTAGAAGAAAGGGGAAAACGAATTAGACCAAACTGAGAGATTTACACACTGGCATGACATGAATACTGAAAGAAGGGAAAATATTCCTAAAACATCTTATATCCTCCTGCATATAAATGTGGTAGGCAATACACCCATGTACAAGACTCTATTAGATGCGGCTTTCATACTTCCTAGGACACTATTGAACCTTAGTCTTTGATACAAAGTTTTTAATGCCTAAAATTTGGTACTGGGAATTTTACACGATACTTATGACCCCAAAGAACCATAAGCTGACCCATGACTAATATCTGTACCTGTGCACTGCATGATATACTATATAATTACAGAAATAAAGGTTGTAAGGCCATAAGATTCAAAATTTATAAGATAACTGATATAAAATAACATATGGATGGGGTATGAAATACCCAAAACAATTTAAAAAAACTGTTTGAACATGATAGTTTGAAAAGCCTCTAACTGACTGAAGTATCTGAATAAGAAGTTGATAGGACATATCCCCAACTAACTCCAATAACTGAAATAAATTAATTAATGAGATAATAAATAAATGGTCATGTCCTCAAAGGATGAGGAATCACTGCTAACTCTGAATGCTAAGACTGGAATACTACTAATGCTTTAGAGCTCGTGCTTCTGAACCTATGGTTTAAAACACCATAGCACAAATGCACCAGTACATTCGAATGTACTGGTATACATGTGAGGTTGGCTGAATGCAAGGGTTCACATGCATGAACTATACTAACTAACTAAATAACATGAATATGAGAATGCATGCATGAATATATAATAACTATAACTGTGTTCGTGATAACATGATTACTGAGCCTGAGTACTGATAACATGAGATACTGATAACTGTATAACTGGAATAACTGATATTGAGCAACTGTATCGGATAGTATAGGTCTTCATGGAACTAGCTGAATTTCATTCTGTTCTGAGTTGACTATATCTGACAGTCCTAAATTCTACAGAACTATCTCAGTTCTATTTCTGAGACTGAATAACTGTATCTGATAGTCCTAATCTGTAACTGAAAGTATGTAAATTATTCATCTAATTAACATGCCCCAAATAAAGTAATATAACTATGGTGGGGTCCAATTTGTAACCCCAATTAGAAAGGTGTCAATACCGCACCACTGGTAAGGACAAGCTATGGGTAACCCTCATCTGACAGTATCCCCAAAAGAGAATGGTTGGGCCCTCATCTGACAGTGCTTATCCACCTCATCAACCCTCATTTCATAGTGTTGATATATGAACATATGCTAGCTACATAGTTCTGGAACATAAGGATGACTTCTAAGAATCACACCCTCATCTGACAAAGTGTGTTCCCATTCTTGGGTTCAGTCGGTGCTAATTCCTACTCCTGTCAGAATAGATACTAAACATTATTAACTAAACTAGACTAAACTGAATTAACTGAGTACCATTAACTGATGGAATACTACTGAGATTACTGAGTTTTCCTCAGTCATAACACTGACTGAATTCTATGAATCATGGCTTGATAGACAGTATCTTGAAAATATGACACTGATTCTAGGCACACAACTAAATTTTAGGTACAAAAACAGACAAAGTATGACTTTCTTAAGTACATGACCAACATCAACAATGCATAATATAATAAGTTAGAGATTTCATGAAGTACAAGTTCTAAAGCACCACAATGGCAACACATATATCCATAATTCATTCACTAAGACATTTCATCAAACACTGGACATGCATAAACTTATACATAAATAGGGATTTCATATTACCATACTAGTATGGCACTTTTCTTTCACACAGGCATTTAATCGAACACATAGGGAGCATACTTTGGTTATACAATCATTAACACATCTAATAATCATGGATACATCAATCAACATATAAATTTAAGAGTTTATCGTGATTATTATTCAAATCACCACATCCTAGGGTCAATTATTGGAATGTGTAATTTCAAACATGAATCAAAACCCCACAACATCATGAACATGAATTTCAATTCAATTTAAATCATGAACATTCATAAATACACAAATCTTGGATTTTGAAAAGAGATTCTTGAGCTTCATGGTTGAAAGAGACCCATGAATCAACACATAACATACCTGGGTTGTGAGTTTCTTGAAGTTTCTGGACTTGAAGAACTTAGAATCTCTTAGTATCTTGAAGAATGATTTGGATATTGTTCTTAGGGATTATGTTTGAGAGAAAACCCTAATTTTATGTTGTAGAAGAATAATGAACTTATGAGCCTTGGTCGGATATAATTAAGTGTTAAAATAGGTGGAAAAAAACCCAAATACCCTTTAAAAATGACTTAAAAATTAACTGAACGAAGTATGCGATGGTGGGTGCGATTGGCCATCGCTGGTTTGATGGTCCGTTGGTCGTGACCTTCACACCTGGGAGAATAGGGGTTCACTTCCTCTACTACGATGACTTGGGTGACGGTCCGTTGTTAGCTCGATGTTCTGTCGGCCTGAGCTGTCACCCTTAGGCAGATGGTGGTCTCACTGCCTCTGCTACAATGGTTTGGATGATAGTCCATCACTAGCTCGACAGTCCATCGGCCCTCATTGTCTCACCTAGGCAGTTTTGACTGCTTTTTGTATTTCAAACATAACTTTCTACCCCAATGTTGTATTTTGATGGAATGGGTATCGATGGAGAACTTATTCAATTTCCCATATCAAAATAAGTGAAAATCTTAAAAATTCGAGGTATATAAAAGTGGATTCATCTTTCAATGTAAGTTCCTAACATACTTGGGATGATTTACAGCTATTAATATCTACCTTCCTAATATTTAAATGATAATAACCCGACCGAATATCAATCTTAGAGAAACATCTAGCACCCTAAAGCTATTCAAACAAATCATAAATCCTAGGAAGAGAATACTTATTGTTTACCGTAACCTTATTCAACTTACGATAATCTATACACATCTGAAAGGAACCCTCCTTCTTACGCACAACCAAAATAATAGCACTATACAAAGACACACTAGGATGGATAAAGCCCTTGTCGAGAAGATTCTTCAACTACTTTCTAAGCTTATTCAACTTAGCCAGAGCCATTCTATAGGGAAGGATAGAGATAGGACGAGAGTACGAAATAAAGTCAATCACAAAGTCAATTTACCTATCGGGAGAGACAACAAAAACACTATTAGGTAATACCTCAGGAAATTCATTTACCACGAGAACGAAATGTAAAGGAGGACTCTCCAAGTTAGAATCTTTAACCCATACCAAATGATAAATACACCCCTTGGAGATCAACTTCTAGGCTCTAAGATATGGTATGAACATTTCCTTCTGCACTAAAGTACCTCATTCCCACTCAATAACTGACTTATTTAGGAATTTAAACATGACCTTACAAGCACGATAATCTAAAGAGGCATAGCACGAATGCAACCATTCTATCCCTAATATGACATCAAAATCATCCATGTCAAACTCTATCAGATCCACAAGAGTTTCTCTACCACCAACTGATACCCACATCCCTTATAAACTCTTTTAGCAATCATAGTCTCTCACCTAGGTAGGAATAAAAAAGGGATCAGGGATACACTCAGAACCAAAACTAAAATACACAGCCACAAATGGGGTCCCATAATAAAGAGTAGACCCCAAATCAAGTAAGAAATACACATCATGATAAAAGAGTCATAAAATACCAGTGATGACATCAGGAGATGAAGTCCTGACAAGTAGAAAAAGAAGACAAGCAATTTTGGCCAATTTCGGTACCAGATGTAAAAGAAGCATCCTTTGGTGAAGGAGCTGATGAAGTGGAAATAGGAATCTTTTTTTTCTCAAAAGCAACCTTAGAAGGATAATCCCCCTACAAATAACCAATCTAAAAATATATAAAACACATGTTCCGCCCCTATTCTAAAATACCTTGGGTTTTGGAACCTTAGAAAATATCCTCGATATTTGGTTTGTGGACAAGATACAACTATGGGGTACAGGTCATATGTTGGGGTATGGTTGGTATGGCTGGTCGTACCCTGACCAGTGTTGGTTGGTGGGTTGGATTAGTTTTTGGAATGGGTACAACTTGGGTTGGTATAAGTCACATGGTGGTTAGCGGGTTGTATGGTTGGGTTTTCCTTCACTTAATCAGAGAATTAAAAATGTAACTCAGATCTGAGTATGAGTGGCTCACCATGGGTCATAAGATAGGGTACGATTCGTATTGTCTCACTCGTATGTTAGATAGTGTTAACTCCTTTTGGTTTTGTTATGGGTATGGGTTGAGGGTACTAGTCATACCCTTGGATAAGATTTGTATTGCATATTTGTATGTTGACCAGTGTGGGGGTATAAGGGGGTCTAGGGTATGTGTGACGGGTACCACTCATATTGGAGGGTACAGCCAGTTTGGTTGAGTAGTACCCACTTGGAGGGATTTTACAATTAAGTTAGGGGTAATCTAGACATTTTTCCTCTTCACCCATTATGACCCCATGACTTATATCACACTTGGGAGGTTATTTGCCCAATTATTCTAATTTTAAACACTTAAAAACATTCTCTAATTCTCTTTAAGGCTCTTGGGTAAAGAAAGAATAGGGTTTCATCTAGAGGAGCAATGTAGGGCTTGCTTAGGTTATTTCTCTCCATCATCTTTGTGAACTAAGGCAAGATACTTCTCCCTCATTATTAGTTCCAACTAAATTCATAATTTATATAATGTCTTCATGACATAATTATTGTATGGTGTTAGGGTTTTCATTTATATGTTAGGGTTTTTGTATTAAATGTTTGGTTATGGTTTTCCCATGTTTTAATTATGTAATCACATGCTTTAATGTGGTTTGGACAATTGGCTGCATGTGAATGGTAAATTGGTAATTGGAATTGATTTTGGAAACACTATGCCCCCAACTTTTTTGATAAAATACCTATGATAATGCTTTTACTATAGTATTGGAGTTTTTATGGAACTATTACATGGTATGGTTTGGTAATGGAATCCTAAATGGCATAAATGGTTTAAATGGTTTGGAATGGTTAAAATGGAATGGGTTGGTGGTCATAGTTATGTTTAACTAAACTTCCTTGTAGGGAACAAGGGATTCCCTCGAGCAAACTTAATAATGGAACACTTATGGGGTACACGGGATTCCCCCAAGTTAACTTGATGATGTAATCTATGGGTACATAGGAATCCCTTTACATAAAAAGGTTTGCTAAGGGAATTGATTGCAAGCTATAGTCGGTATGATGAAACCACTACTTAAATCCTTGGTTAATAATAATGGAATAATGGTTTGGTTGGATTGTAATGCTTTTAATTGGGCAATAATGGCAGGGTGTTATAGCTAACCATGAAGGTACGAGTCCAATGGACGGACACTGGAAACTCATATTTTCCGACATGAGGTTTGGTCATATACACCATATATGATACTCTGAGGTACATGGTAATCCTCTAAATACACTGTACATATGTATTATAGAGAGCGAAAGGTACTCGGGAATCCCCTACTATGATGGTATCTCTAGTTTGTGTGACTACATGCATCGGGGCCCATTTAAGGGGTTACACTGGACCTATATAGCCCATGGGTAGTTCTAGCATGATTAAGCTACACATACCCAGGTCATTAGTTTTAAAGGCATGCTAAACTCGATTCTTTTTTCCCGATATGGTTATATATATATATATATATGCATGGTTTGTATTCATATGGTTATTTTATGTGGTTTTAATGGATGGAATTATCTATCTTTATCCCGAGTACTTGCTAACATTTACTCGCTGGCTGTATCCCCACACGATGTAGGAATCAGCCATTCTACTCCTCCTACTTAGTGATCAGATTTTGAGATTAGCTTAGTTGGATTAAAGTGGTGATATTACATATTCCAAAAGGCTCCATTTCATATCATGGACATCTTTATTTATTTTTAATACTTTATGGATATTGATTTTGGCTATGGTTGGGGGCATGTCTAAATTGGATATTAGTTTTCTTTTGGTTAGAGGCTTTTGTGGAAGTACTATGGGTTAGTATGGGTAGGAACGATAGTGGTGTCAGCCTTAGTATTGTTGTTGGCATATGGGCTAATACCGATTGACTAGATTTCTCACTGTTCCATTCTATTATCTTATATTATGGATACGAACTTGGTTATTGTTTTGGTTTTGGCTTATGGATTTAGTTTGTTTATGGTTATTGATTGTATTTGGGATGGTTGGGCTCCTTTAGATTGGTCTCGATCATAGACCTATCCCAGAATCTAGATTTGTACAACTATATATTATCTTGTTATACGTTTAGAATTCATCCAACTCAAGGTATATGCTTGATGGTTGGGTTGGGTATCGGGGGATGGTCTCCGGTCCTGGTTGGACTTAAGATGCCCATTATGATAAGGACCCTGTCGAGTTATGTCAAAATAGGATCAAAGCTTTAGGTTCATGATCAATTGGGAGTCCATTAAGCTGCATTGAGTAGAATCTGTGTAGCGCACTAAACTCATAAGGGAGGGGCTATGAGACATTTAGGAATGTTTTACTTTCTTGGTATTCTATTTTCAATCTTGGAGTCCAAGTCCTGGAATTTTTTTTAATCCTGGTTTTTTGCTTTTCAGATCATGCATTGACGATCTAAGATGCAAGGAAACTTTTGTCCCAACTAGGGACAATATTGAAGGGACACATACTACTCAGGGGATCCATACATGGTCTAGGGGTCCAGGCCCTGATATTTTTGGTATTCCACTAGTTTTTATTTGTCCTCCTCAGAATGAGGTGACTAATGTAGAATTTCGCCAATAGATTCATATTATTGCTCAATTTGTTGTTGCTCGGACTGAGCGGGTTGCATCTGGTGTTTCATCCACTGAGGCTACAAGGGTTGGCCAATTTATAAAGATAAATCCTCCTACTTTTAGTGGTGTAAAGGTGAAGGGGGATCCTCAAGGTTTCTTGGATGAAATAGAGAAAATATTTAGGTTCATGCAGGCAATAAATGTGAAAGGGGTGAATTTTGCTGCTTACCAGCTTAAGGATATAGACTATCAATGGTACGAGGAGCGGGATAGGGTGAGAGGTGATGTTGAGAAGTTGAATTTATGGGAAACTTTCTCTAATATTTTTCTAGAATGATTCTTTCCTCAGGAGTTGAGGGAATCAAAGGTGGATAAATTTGTGAATTTGAAGTAGGGAAAGATGTCGGTCAAGGAATATGCCTTGAAATTTCATCAACTGTCAAGGAATGCTCCAGAATTGGTGTCTGACATGAGGGCCAGAATGAGAAAGTTTGCTATTGGACTATCTCGAGATTTGATCCTTGAAAGTTAGACTATGTTGCTAATCAAGGATAAGGATATATCTAGGCTGGCGGTTCATATGCAACAGGTGGAGGAAGAAAAGAGAAAGCAGGCTAAATTTAGGGGAAAATAGGGTAAAAATTTTAGGTCTTTCGAATAAGGTGGTGGGCAACAGCAAAGTGGTTAGGCAGGTGGTAAGTGGCCAAAAAAGAATTAGGGGAGTTCTGGTTCCTTCTCTACAGCTAATGCTCCTTACCTGAAATAATTGGGTTATAGGCGTCAATAAGGTGGCGATAATTTCCTGGCATAGGGTGCCCAATCTCATGAAAGTAGGGTCATCCTCATCATGGCCTTCTTGGTTTTGTGGTAGGTTGCGTTTCTATGATGAGAGAAGGAATAGGTGTTTCAAGTATGGCCAGCTAGGCCATATTCTTAGAAATTATTTAGTTAGTAAAGGTGCTTTGGGAGCGAGTAAGGCTCTAGTTGCTTCATCTTCTGCTCCCACACCAAACGGTACTATTTTTGTATTTATTTCTACTTCTAGTACCGGCACAGATTAGAATTGGTTATATGTTCTTGCTACTCTGCAGGAATCTGAGGCATCACCTAATGTCATGACTGGTATGTTACAACTCTTTTCTAGTGATGGGTATTGTTTTCTTGATCTGGGATCCACTCTCTCATATGTGACCTTATCTATGGCTGTGTATTTATTTTTTGATCTTGAGGTTATTTCGGATCCTTTATCTATTTCTAACCTGGTAGGAGATTTTGTGGTTCCTAAGAGAGTCTATAGGAGGTGTAAGGTATTTGTTGGTAGTAGGAAGACTTTGGTGTATTTTTATATTATTCTGGGGATGTACTGGTTACACTCTTGTTACACATCCTAAGATTGTCGGACCCATAAGGTTGTCTTTAGGTTCCCTGGTGAACCGGTTATTGAGTAGGAGGGTGGTTTCCTAACTCCTTGGAGGAGTTTTATTTCTTATCTTAGATCTCGGAGGTTAATCTCTAAAGGGTGTCTCTATCATCTGGTCTGGGTTAAAGATTCTAACTCGAAAGGTCCTTCTTTTCATTCGGTTCCAGTGATGAAGAAATTTCCTAAATTCTTTTTGGATGATCTTCCTGGTGTTCCTCCGGATAGGGAGATTGAGTTTGGTATTGATTTGGTTTTGGACACTCGTCCAATATCTATCCCTCCTTATAGAATGGCTCCATATGAGTTGCGGGAACTCAATGAGCAATTAAGGATCTTTTGGATAAGGGTTTTATCCATCCTAGTGTATCCCCGTGGGGTACACCTATTTTATTCGTGCGCAAGAAGTATTTTTATCTTCGGATGTGCATTGACTATCAATAATTAAATAAGGTAACATTCAAGAACAAGTATCCTCTTCCAAGAATAGATAACTTGTTTGATCAGTTTCAGGGTGAAATTCTTTTCTAAGATATACCTTTGGTCTGGGTATCATCAGCTTAAGATTAGGGAGGAGGATATACCTAAGACAGCTTTTCATACTCAGTATGGGCACTTCGAGTTCTTAGTTATGTCATTCGATTTGGCTAATTCCCCAGCGGCATTTATGGATTTGATGAACAGGTTTTCAAATAGTTTTTGGATCTTTTAGTCACTGTGTTCACTAATGACATCTTGGTGTATTCTAGGAGCGAGGTGGATCATGTTAATCACCATCGCGTGGTGTCACAAACCTTGTAAGAGAAGAAGTTGTATGCCAATTTCTCCAATTGTTAGTTTTGGTTGAATGTTGCGACTTTTCTTTGTCATATTATTTCTAGTTGGGGGATCATGGTGGATCCACAAAAGGTGGTTGTGGTTAAGAGTTGGCCTAGACCCATGAGTCCAACTGATATTTGGAGCTTCTTAGGTTTGCATGGGTACTATAGGTGGTTCATGGAAATTGATATTGCCTAAAGGCAATGAGGGGTTTGTGGTTTATTATGATGCATCCGATTGGGACTTGGTAGTGTTTTGATACTTTGGAAGGTGATTTCCTATGCTTCCAGGCAATTGAAGGTACATGAGAGGAATTTCCTACTCAAGATTTGGAACTTTCAGCGGTGGTTTTTGCTTTGAAAATTGACACGACCCGACCGGGGGCCTTGTCGTAATAGGTATCCCAAGTCCGACCGGGACCAGAGACCACCCCCATTATCTAACCCAACCTCCAGCTGTCTGCTCTGAGTTTGCTGATTTCAATCATATAACAAGATAGTGTAATAGCTCAAATGAAGACTCTAGAATAGGATCACAACCGTGACTGACCCGATCGAGTCCAACCATCCTATACCAATCATCCTACCATACAAAACCAAACCAATACTAAAACAAAGGCCATAAACCAGGCCACAACCAAATAAGTTCCAAAATATAATATGATTAATCCCAAAATGAAATATGATGGAACACTAAGAAATTATGTCCAATGATGTTAGCACCAATTCCAATGCCAATATTAAAGCTGACACCAATACTGATCCTAACCATTCCAACCCATAGCAGTACCACAAAGCCTCTAAACAAATGAGTAAGAATATCTGGCTGGGACATGCCCCCAACCATTGCCAAAACCAATATCCAGAAATTAACCAAAATGTCTACAAATATCCATAATATGAAATGGAGCCTTCTGGAAAGATGTAAGATCACCCCTTCAATCCAATAGTTATGCCTGAGTCAATCACTATGAGAAGAAATATAACAGTCGGTTCCTGCATATCATGGGTATCCAGTCGCCAGAACATGGGTTAGCGAGTGATCGCTAGTATGAATTCAAGATAAGGATAAAATAATGCCATTTATAAAACCAAGTAAAACCATCCATATGATATATATATATATATATATATATATATAACACCATGCCAGGAAAGGGAACCTGGTTTAGCATGACATTAAAACCTTTACCCGAGTTGTGCAGCTTTACCGTCCTAAACCACCCATGGGCTATATGGGTTCAGCTCCCCCTGCTGAAAGGGCCCCAGTGAGTGAAGTCACACGGCCATGGAATAAAACCTAGGATAACTAGTACATCCCCCAAATATAAAGTGTGATATTATGTACATTGTCACCAAGACCAGCCTTACATCGACAAATATAAGTTTCCAGTTTTGGTCCCCCCGGGACCTCTACCTTCCATGTCTTTGCTATACGTGCTGCCATTATTTCCTAATTGAAAACATTACCAAGTAACCAACCAATCCATTAACCATTTATAAACCAAGGCCATTAATAGTGGTATCATCATACCAATAATAACTTGCAAGTTTTTTCCATAGCAAACTATTTACCCTTCATCATTTCCAATTAACCAAAATCATGGAAACCAAGGCCTTTCCAATCTATTTAAACCATTCATATCATTTAGGGTTCCATTACCAAGTTTAAACTATGTATAAGTTCCATTGAAAAACCAAAATTATAGTGAGAACATTGTTAAAGGCATTTTATCAAACACATTAGGGGCATAGTATTTCCTAAAACAAAGTCGATTACCAAATAACCATTACCATGCAACCAATTATCCAAAACCACCTTTAATGCATATAAAAGCATAGTTAAAACATGGGAAAGCCAGAACCAAGCATTTCCAACCAAACCCCCAAATCATAGTTGAAAACCCAAAATCATACAACAATGAAATCATAAAAACATTATATAAAACCATGCCTTAAATTGGAACTAATAATGAGGAAAGAGAACATGCATTAATTCACAAAGTAGACGGAGATAACCACCAACTAGATCACCAAATCTAGTTGAAACCCTAGCTTCCTTGCCCCAAAATTTTTTAGAGAATTATAGAGTATTTAGGAAGAGTTTCTAAGTGCTAATGAATAAAATAATAGGGTAAATAGACTCCCAAATGAGTTAAAAGTCGTGGTACCTTATTAGGATAAGTGGGGAAATATCCAAAATACCCCCACTTAAGTTGTACAAAATTCCATCACAGGGGTACGACTGGCCCTCACTTGTCGTACCCTTTGATACGAGTGGTACCCACCACTCATATACTAAGCCTTAACCCTTGGCCCCAACATTGTCCAGTGTATGACTCATCCTACCCAAGTCGTATCGACAATATTCAATTTGTACCCTTTACGCATATCCCTATCAATATAGAATCACAGAAGGTTTGAATACTAACCACCATACTAGTCTTGGGTACGAATCGTACCCTGACTTATGGCTCATGGTGAGCCACTTATACTCAGATCTAACCAATGTTACCAAGTCTAAGGTTAAGTGAAGAAACCAAATGATCTGTATCTGACCAAACGACTCATACCATTCAAGTCGTACCCATTCAAGTTACCAAAATCCATAACCCCAAACTAACACTAGCCAGCATACGAATAGACCATACCATTCGTACCCCAACATACGGCTTGTACCCATGAGTCGTATTGGGTCCAGAAATCAGAATTCCAAGAAATTTTCTAAGGTCCAGAAACTAGGGTGTTTCTATCTCCCCCACTAGGAACATTCATCCCCAAATAATGGACAAGGTAGGGGTAACAACATGCATGAGTCATTTACATTATCAAATATATTTCCAATCTTTAACAAAGTTTGAAAACATAGAGGCAAAGACATTAATCTCCCCTTTAACACACTCAGAAAATAAAGATATGTTGAAGACACATACCTTTCGCACGAAACCCAAGAGAAAAAATAAATGCAAATACTTGGACTTCAAGTCCTCCTCTGATTCCCAAGATCTCAATCAGGACCTCTTCATCAGACAAAGAGTCAGAGATACCCAAACCTTCCAAAGGAATAATCGAATAAGTATCACTAAGACACTTCCTCATCATTGATACAATAAATACAGAATTGTAATGCCCTGAGTGTACACCCCGGATGCCACCCGGTGCTTGGAACCACAAGTGATTCCAAGCTAACCAATGAATTGGTACACTGTTAAGCAACTGAATTATAATAAAATAAATAACAAGTTTTGTTGTGCAGAAAACAAAATCATGTCATAATCTGAATAAATACATTACTGATAAAGCTTAAAATCTGATAAAACTGAAGGAAGAAACTAAAATTTACATGAATGACTCTGACTGATATCTGTGAAGCCTCTACTATACTGACTATAGATAGGTGGGACATGCCTTCAACTACCACTAATCAATACATATGAAAATAAATGAACTATACATGAACTAAAACTATCTGGAGTTCCTGAAGTAGGAGAACTTATCACCTATTGGCTGGAATCTAAAACTGTATGATCGTGATGTATGGGCTATAAATGGGACCAATATTATGAAAAAATGTAGCCAGACAGACGTATATGTGGATCAATACTTCTGAAATGTACTGAGTATGTAGGGGTGAATGCAATAAGTAAAATTGATTTCATACATAATCTTAAAACATGCATGCTAAGTGTAAGTAGACTCATCAATAGGCTAGAATAAACTGAAAACTAAAATATCCTAAAGCATGAGTGACAAACATACTCTGATAAGATGGTGAATCTCTACACTTAGTTTCTGTAAAACTATACTTTAAGGATATAAGTAGAATTGAAGCTGGGATATGGTAAAACATGACTACTATATAAATACTGAGTCTGATACTACGTGATGGAGACTGACATAACTCGAGGATCTGAGTGTACAATCATACTGAGCATGAATTCATAAACATACAAAACCAAACATAGTCATATACTAAATTTATCTGATTAACTGAATGGCTGCTAGCTAAATACTAGTCATATGAGACTGAACTGTACTTAGTCTGAATAACTGGACTAAAATTGTGGAGTACTACGCATATGAGTTGAGGAATATCTAAACAACATGAGATTACTAAGCATGAATGTGTGAAAACTGTAATATCTGAAAATTTAAGACCAAGTGTACAACATGATTCTGAAATAGTCTGTAAATTAAAATACTAAATAACTTATAATTGTATGTTGTGGTCAAGCAAACCTAAAATTGAACTGAGTTCTGAACTGAATACTGAAATTGAAATTGTAGGAGTTATCATCTAATCGACATACCCCAATTATAGACTTATTCGAGGTCCAACCTGTAACCCAAGTTGGAAGGGTGTTATCACCATGCTACAGGTTACTAACACTTGTTGGGTCAACCCTAATCTAGAAGGAAGACTCATGAGATATATATGGTTATGTCAACCCTAGTCTGACAGGAAGACAATTTACCCTACGTTGACTACGAAGCTCTATAACTTAGGGACTACTACAAAGGGTCAAACCCTCTTCTGGTAAGAATGACCTCATCCCTAGATTTGCTTGGTGCTGAATCCTACTCCCAACTGAATTGTTCACTAGACCGTACTAGGCTTGACTGAACTCACACTGATTTTGTTGACTGACCAAATGCGACTGTTTGGGATACTATGAAATCATTCTATTTCGACTGAAGAATAGATAAGCAACTAAATTTTGGGTATTCATAACCCTCAGGACTCGATATAAATAATAATAAGAACACATGAGAGCATTTGAGACCATAATAAGTAAGCGTTATTTAAAGAAGTCCATCACTTGAGCATTTCATCATACACATGGGGATTAATACTTTAACATGGGACAATCCATCAAACACATGAGGATCATGAACTTAAACATGGGAATATCTCAAACATGGAAGCGTAGCATGATTACATAAATAAAATCATAAATTTAGGAATTCACATAAAATTCAATCGAAATAGGACATAGGAATTTAATCATACAGGTATAGATCATATCTTGAACCTAAAAATGCATTAAACATGGGTGAACAATAGAGTTGCATGAAAAATTCATAACTTGGGAATTCATCTTGAAATCTATTGAACATGATATGGAAATTTCATCAAACATGTTGAACGCATTAATTTAAAACATTAAAATTTTGCTAAAAATCATGGATTTAGGATCTATAGTGGAATTCACTTGAATAAAGCATGGAAAACTCAAATTCATAGCATGGGAAATTCAAAATCTTGTGTGAAATCACACATGGGCTGAAATTAATTAAAATCGCCATGAAAACATGCAATCCAAGATTTCTTGAACATTTAAAATAACATAATGATCGAAAAATTCATTCTTTAATTGAAATAAATGGGTTTTAGGCTCCATGAGTGAAAGAGAACCCATGGATAAACTCCCACATATCTTAATTATATGGATTCTTAAAGAAATTATGAAGTTGATGTAGAAAGCTTGACTTTGAAATTGAAAGCTTGACTTGGAAGCCTTGGAAATGTTATTGAAAGAGTTTTTCTTGAACTTCTTGTATTAGGAACCTTAATTTCTTGATTTTATTGAATAAACTTTGATGAATTTTTTGGTGTTCTTGAGGGGGATAGGTTTTTCTTGGAGAGAAAAATATGAGAAATCATGTATATAATGCTTTTGTGGGCTGAAATTAAGTGTTATGGGTTGATTTAGCTGAGGGAAAGTGACCATAGTGCCCCTAGACCCTCTAGGAACTGAAATAGCATGCAAAACAGTTCAGTGACGTGGTTTTCATCGCTTCAATGATCAATGCATCGCATCCCAATCGCGTCGGCTTACAGCCTCTCACAAAAAATGTCATAACTTTTCTCTCGGCTATTGGATTAAGGTAAAATTGATATTGTTGGAAATCTAATTCAATTATATACAATTTGGTGGGTCTTGGTATATAAAATTCCATGTATATAAAAATTTATACATGTTCAAAGTAGACCCTTGAAGAATCGAACCCCAAACTTTGGACGAATCTAAGGTTCTTAGTTCAACTTGGCTCTAAGTGATTCTTATGAAGATTTTTCACCTCGAAAGCACATCAAACATGAGAATAAATATCATGAAACTCATATTCACATAGATATCATTTGGATTATAACTTATACATGTAGGGAAAATGGCTCAAACACTAGCTCAAAAATACAGGGTGTTACATTATCTCCCCCATGAGAACATTTATCCTCGAATGAGATTGGTTAGACTAAAAGTATTGAACAAAGGTAACTAAGATCATATTATAACATGCATGACTTGGAACATGACTTCGTAACTGATTTTGAAAAATGATACATAAACTAAATATCATGAACTAAACTGATTTCTTAAATACATGCAATGACATAAGAATGATCATAAGGCTGAGATAGAAATGAGAGTGTCAACTGATGAGTAACCATTACTTCAAGCTGGATCCTATTTCATAAAGAAAAATGAAAGGTTTAGGACATTAATATATGGGTTATTAATATACATCTCCCCCTTGGGATACTTCGTCACTCAAATGGTACTGACATGGTTGAAATACTAAGGAAAGACTAAAATAATGCCAGAGACACTTATGAACTAAATCGTGACTTAATATCTGGGATCTGAGTCTGATGCCTAACGCATGAACTAAACTTAATTTATGACTTGCATAGTCATGAATAAATTACCTCATGAATAGGAAAGATGAAAATCAATAGGAACTTGTCTGTCTAACTGCTAGACTGGATTATTGGCTATACGTACTGAATTATACTGAAAGCTTATACTTAACTATATATTTCACTTGTACGCCAACATGACATTCAACCCTATCTTCATAAACACACATGAACTTATAGGCAAACAACCACAAAAGTATCTTTCTCATATTCTCTAAACCTCTATCCTTAAATCTTTCATGCACTAGCCAAAGAAAAGATACATAGAATTGTAACTAATCATGACATAAGGAGAGGTAACATAAGGACATGAAACATGAAAGGATAACTATGACACTTAACTGAGGCCTGAGGAATACAGTATCAAAAGCATAAATTCATTGAAGAGAGCAAAACTGAGGACATACATGACATAATTTGAATTTTGTTGATCATTAGGAGTGTAGCATGAGCACTGGAACTGAACATACTATAAAACATGAGTGCCTGAGTCATGAGATGCATGACTTAAGTTTGAATTTCATGATTTCATGGAACACGATTTTTACTGCTGAGTGAACTAGAACTCCTCATACTTGGAACTGGAAGCGTACATGATTTTTCTATCAAGTGCTTGAATCTGAGATGTTATTATAGGGCTGACATGTGGGCCATGAGCTGATATCATGATGACTAAAAAATTTTGCACTGAGATAAGAATAGGTTAGGAATCATTCTTCTTTACTGCTTTTCTACACATGCTGGCACTACTACTAGAATCTGAGAGCCCGACTTGGTTACTTGTTCTATCATCTCCCTCTTAGCCTTAAGCCATCATTCTTAGTCTGTGAACCACTTAATAAAATCTAACTGAACTGCAACCACTTTACCCTAGAACTCGAGGTATAACAATACACATAAATACTAAACTCCCATAGAATATACTACCCTTAACTTTTTCAACTTCTTCAATCATCATCACATACTTACACTCTTCTCGAAACAAACTTTAAAACTTAGAAATAATGTAATCCCATCAACTCGGGTACACTTCTAGATCATAAGCACATCATCATACTTAATCTCAAATCAATAAACTTAAATTCTTGTATATACTGTTCAAGCCTACTTATTCACCTTTCGTACAACTATCCTTATGAATACATAATCTAATCAATCTGGATAACGCTATCCCAACTCTGCTACTGCTAAACTTTTAGGTTCATGCTTTTAACTCTAGATCACATATTTTCATAGGATTCATAGAAGGAATCTGAAAGCATATCTAACTTTGTCTTAGTGCATGATTTTTCCTAAACATGAATGAATTCCTTCGAACTTCAGAACTTAAAAGAACTGAGGGGATGAATTCGAGTCTACGTACAATCCCATAACTGTCTGTAGGAACTGTCTGAGAAAACTCTGTCTATAGAAATTTGAGCTTGCATGTTTTTTTTGCCTCGAACAATGCAGAGATAGAATGAATAGAGCAAGATAAGAATCTGTATACTATAGCATGATCTGAGACATGAAAGAAGGAAAAAATTTCCTAAATGCCCTGTAGCCTCTTGAAGAAAAGTACAGATGTCATTATACCATTCTGCAAGACTCTACTAGACACAGCTTCATAGGCACCCTAGGAGACATGAACTCTGTGCTCTGATACTAAGTTTGTAATGCCCCGAGAGTACACCCTGGATGCCACATGGTACTTGGAACCATAAGTGATCCCAAGCTAACCCATAAAATGGCATACTATTAAGCAACTAAATTATAATAAAATAAATAACGAGTTCTATTGTGCAAAAAACATAATCATGGCATAATCTGAATAAATACATTACTGATAAAGTTTATAATCTGATAAAACTAAAGAAAGAAACTAAAATTTATATGACTAACTCTGACTGACATTTATGAAGCCTCTACTATATTGACTATAGATAGATGAGACATGCTTCTAACTACCACTAATCAATACATACAAAAATAAATAAACTGTACATGAACTACAACTATCTGGAGTTCCCAAAGTAGGAGAACTCATCACCTGCTGGTTGGAATCTACAACTGTCTGATCATGATGTGCGGGCTACAAATGGTACCTATATTATGAAATAATGTAGCCATAAAGACGTATGTGTAGATCCGTACTTCTGGAATATACTGAATATGCAGGGGTGAATGCAATAAGTAAAACTGATTTCATACATAATCTTAAAACATGCATGCTAAGTGTAAGTAGACTCACCAATAGGCTGGAATAAAGTGAAAACTGAAATATCCTAAAGCATGAGTGATACTTTGATAAGATGGTGAATCTCTACACTTAGTTTCTATAAAATGATACTTTAAGGATATAAGTAAAACTGAAGTTGGGATATGGTAAAACATCTAACCGACATACCCCAATTATAGACTGATTTGGTGTCCAACCTAGAACCCAAGTTGGAAGGGTGTTAGCACCGAGCCACGGGTTACTAACAGTAGTTAGGTCAACCTTAATCTGGCAGGAAGACTCATGAGATGTATATGGTTACGTCAACCCTAGTCTAATAGGAAGATGATTTACCCTATGCTGGCTACATAGTTCTGTAACTCAGGAACTACTATAATGGGTCAAACCCTCTGTTGGCAAGAATGCCCCCATCCCTGGGATCCCTCGGTGTTGAATCCTACTCCTAACTAAAATAACACTGAACTAATCACTAAACTATACTACACTTGACTGAAATCTTATTGATTTTGCTGACTTGACCAAAGCTACTGTTTAGGATACTACGGAATCATTCTATTTCAATTGGAGACTAGATAAACAGCTAAATTTTGGGTATTCATAACCCCCAAGACTCGATAGCAATAATAATAAGACCACAATAGAGAATTTGACACCATAATAGGTAAGTATTATTTAAAAAAACCATCACTTGGGCATTTCATCATACACATGGGGATTAATTGTAATACCTCAAACTTTCTTTAAGTCAAATCTAGTCTCCAGAAGAGTTAGTGATGACTTTCTAAATGATTAATATTTAAATCAAATTGAATTTCCCCAATTTCAACTTTTAATCTGTGGAAAATTGAATTATCTTTCCAACGATAGCAATTTTTTCTGAATCTGGTATCAGAGTAAAAAGTTATGGATGTTTTATAGAGAACTGTCGGAACTGCCCAGAATGAACGGTCAGGCCGACGGACCGTTGCCCAAATCGTTGCTACTAAGGTAATGAACCCATCTTCTGGCCAAGTACGATGGTCAGGATCGACGGATCATCAAGCTAGCGATAGACCATCGCAGATGAGGCAGAAAGTTCAAATTCTAGCCAAGTACGATGATCAAGACTGATGGACCATTGAGCCAACGATGGACTGTCGTCCAAACTGTCGCCACTTCTGATCAGTGATTTAAAGCCATTTTTAAAAGGATATTTTGGTCTTTTCAACCTGTTTTGACCCCTAATTATACCATACCAGAGCTTATAACTTCATTATTCATCTATAACACCAAATTAGGATTTCTCTCAAAGATCAATCTCCAAGAACAAGAAACCCTAAGTGTTTAATTTCAAGTCAAGAATTGAAGATTTCCTCTACCAATCTTCAATAAATCATCCACCCAATTATTTCAAGTGTTCATTCATGGATTCCTTTCATCCATGAAGCCTAAGAATCCAAATTTTAAATTATAAATTATGATGTTTATGTTGCGAATTGATTAAGATCATGTTGATGTTATGTATGATACCCAAGTTGGAATCATTAATTGTTTTTTCATGAATTTATGCTAGCATGTGGATTGAAATCTACTAAATTGTGTTGATTTATGCAACCATGATAAATTAATTTAATGTCCATGCCTAAGCTTATAGTTAAGCATGCAAGGTGTTTGATAAAATGCCTAAGAGAATAGAAATTATGACTTATGACTCATTTGTGACCAAAATTAATGAATCCATGTTTCTCCCTTATGTTAGATATGAATCCCATGTTATTGTTATGCTTTGTAATGGATTAATGTAATGCTCATGAGATTAGGCTTATGAAATTATGATATGTTTACATGCATTTCTATTCATGTGTAAGCTTATAGCATTTGAATACTTCATGAAAATCCCTAATGATCGTACTCTAAATTATTGACCGTGGTCATGTGTCAAGAAGTGATATCTTGTCAGTTTCATGCTATCGAGTCTTGGGGGTACTTGTACCCGACAATTTAGTTGTGTGCCTAGAGCCATTGTCAGTTTCATGATAATCTCAATCATTCCATGATTAGTAGTATTCTCAGTCAGTTTCAAAACTCAGTAGAATTCAATCATTCATATGACTCAGGATAACTCAGAAATCCCAGTAATATCAGTAATCTCAGTCAATTATTTGATCTCAGTAATATTCCATCAGTCAACAAAACTCAATGAACACAGTCTAGTTTAGTTCAATTAATCATGTTTAGTGTTTATTCAGATAGGAGTAGGATTCAGCATAGAATGAGCCCAAGGATGGGAACTCACCTATTATTAGAGGGTTTGATTCTTAGAAGCAATCCTTACGCTCCAGAACTACGTAGTCAGCATAGGTTGAGACATCAAACCTTCTAGTTGAGGGTAGATAAGGTGGATTAACCTATTAGATGAGGGTCTGCCGTTCTCATTAGAGTACCTGTTAGATATGGGTCACTCACAGCTTGTACTTACCAGTGGTGCGGTATGACACCCTTTTAATTGGGGTTACAGATTGGACCCCAACTCAGCTATAATAGCTTATTAAGGGCATGTCAGTTAAAGGATACTTCCCATAGTTACAGTCTCAGTCTCAATAATAGAACTCAGATAGTTCTACAAAATTCAGGACTGTCAGATACAATCACCCAGTTCAGTACGAAATTCAGCTAGTTCCATCAAAAACAGGACTGTCAGACACAGTCATTTAGATACTATTATATCAGTTATACGAAACCTATGTTATTAATACTCAGATTTAGTGATGTCATGATCTCAGTTATAGTTCACGTATTCATGCATGTATTCTCACGCTCATGTTATTCAGTCAGTTATTTTTGTCCATGCATATAAAACCCTTGCATTCAGCCTACCCCACTTGCATACCAGTATATTCAATCGTACTGACACATTTACGCTATGGTTTTTTATACCATAGGTTCAGAAGCACGACCTCCATAGCATCCTTAGTAGATCAGATATTCAGCAGCAAAACTAGCAGTGAGTCCTCATCATTCGAGGATGTTATTATTTAACTATTTTATTATTTTAGTAGTTAGTTTATTTCAGCAATTAGACTTAGTTGGGAACATGTCCCATCAACTCCTTATTCAGACAGTTTAGAGGCTTTCAGACAAGCATGTTCAGACAGTTATTTCAGTTTTGGTATGGTGATACCGTATTATTCAGATGTTACATTTTATCAGATTTTTGAATCTTATGGCCTTTCAATCCTTTTATTCTGCATTCTTACAGTACGTTAACCAGTGCTCAGTTACAGATATCAGTCATAGGTTAACTTGTAGTCCTTCGGGGTCATGAGCACTGTGTGGCATTCCGAGTACCATATTCAGGGTGTTACATTAATACTTTAACATGGGAAAACCCATCAAACACACGGGGATCATGAAATTGAACATGGGAATATCTCAAACATAAGAGCATAGCATGATTACATAACTAAAATTATGAATTTAGGAATTCATATGAAATTCACTTAAAATAGGACATGGGTGTTTAATCATACATGTATAGAGCATAGCTTGAACCTAGAAATGTCTTAAACATAGGTGAACAATAGAGTTACATGGCAAAATTCATAACTTGGGGATTCATCTTAAAATTAAACATGATATGGGAATTTTTTCAAACATATGGAAAACATGATTTTAAAACACGGGAATGTTGCTAAAAAATCATGAATTTAGGATCAATAATAGAATTCACTTGAATAAAGCATGGGAAACTCAAATTCATAGCATGGGGAATTCTAAAACTTGCATGGAATCACACATGGGCTGAAATTAATTAAAATCACCATGAAAACATGTAATTTAAGCTTTCTTGAACATATAAAATAACAGAATGATCAAAAAATTCATTCTTTAATTAAAATAAAAGGGTTTTGGACTCCATGGGTGAAGGGGGGCCCATGGATGAACTCCCACATACCTTAATTAGATGGATTCTAGAAGAAATCATGAATTTGATGTAGACAGCTTAACTTTGAAATTGAAAGCTTCACTTGGAAGCCTTGCAAACATTATTGAAAGCTTTTTTCTTGAACTTCTTGGATTAGGAACCTTAATTTCTTGATTGTCTTGAAGAAACTTTTATGAAGTTCTTGGTGTTCTTGAGGGGGCTAGGGTTTTCTTTGAGAGAAAAATATGAGAAATCATGTATCTAATACTTTTGGGGGCTGAAATTAAGTATTATGGGCGAATTTAGGTGAGGAGAAGTGACCAAAGTGCCCCTAGACCCTTTAGGAACTAAAATAGTGTGTGAAATAGTTCAGTGATGCGCTTGCCATCGCGTCACATCACTAATCGCGTCGATGACTGACGTATTGCATCCCAATCACGTCTACTAGCCTCTCACAAAAATGCCATAACTTTTCATTGGGGTATCGAATTATGGAAAAATCGGTATCATTGGAAAGCTAATTCAATTATCTACAATTTGGTGGGTCTTAAGCTATAAAATTCCACATATATAAAAATTTATGTGCATTGAAAGTAGACCTCTAAAGAATCGAACCCCAAAATTTGGACAAATCTAAGGTCCTTTGTTCAACTGGGCTCTAAGTGATTCTTAAGAATATTTTTCACCTCGAAAGCACATCAAACATGAGGATAAAGATCATGAAACTAATATTCACATGGAAATAATTTGGATTATAACTTATACACTTAGGAACAACGGTTCAAATACTAGCCCAAAAATATGGGGTGCTACACGAATGAATTGAGCTCAAGCTAGAAGGCAACTCCAATTCATAAGCAATATTTCCAACCCTCCACAAAACCATATAAGGACCAATATATCTGGTACTGAGCTTCCCCTTTTTACTAAACCGCACTACTCCCTTCATGGGAGATACGTTGAGGAAAACCTTATCCTTAACCTCAAACTCCAAGTCTTTGTGCCTAACATCCATATAGGACTTTTTGCTACTTTAGGCATCTTTAAGCCTATCTCGAATCACCTTCACCTTCTCCATAGATTGGTAAAAAAAGTCGGGTCCAATCATATCTACCTCCCCAAGCTCAACCCAACTAATAGGAGATCTATACCTCCTTCCATACAAGGCCTCAAAAAGAGTCATACCATTACTGGAATGATAGCAATTGTTGTAAGAAAACTCTACCAAAGGTAGATGCTCAACCCAATTGCCACCATAATCAATCACAAAAGCTCGAAGCATATCCTGCAACATCTTAATAGTTATCTCTGCTTGTCTATCCATCTAGAGATGAAAAGCAGTACTCAGACTCACCTTAGTCCCCAACCCTTTCTGAAAAGACTGCCAGAAGTGATACGTAAACTGCATGTAGCTTCACAATCTCCTGAAGATATAACTTGGCATAGTCTTCTGCCAAAAAGGTAGTCCTCACTGGCAAAAACTTAGCAAACTTTGTTATCCTATCCACGATGACCCAAATCGAATCATATTGAGACCAAGGAAGACCGGCAATGAAGTCCATATTGATTACCTCCTATTTTTATTCGAGCAAAATAATCTCTTGATACAACCCACCAAGTCTCATGTGCTCAAATTTAACTTGTTGAGACACCAAGCACTTGGCTAGAAAATCAGCCACATCCCTCTTTATATCGTTCCACCAATACATCTCCTTGAGATCATGATACATCTTCATGGAATCGGGATGAACAACATAGCATGACTCATGCACTTCAGCCAAAATCCTTTGCCATGAACCATCGACATCAAGAACACACAACCTCCCTTTGTACTGTAAAGTATTGTCACCACTGACTTCAAAAACTATTATTTTTTGTATACCCACATCACTTATAATTTTCATCAAAATAGGTTCTAGAACTTGCTTCTCCTAAATCTTTGCACTAAATGACACTGAACCACTTCCTATACCATTACACCTCTATCCTTAGAGTCCAACAGGCAAACTCTCAGATTAGCCAAGCGGTGAATATCCTTCACCAATTCCTACTTTCCTTCCTCCACAAAAGCCAAACTCCCCATGGACAACCTGCTAAGAGCATCAATATCCACGTTAGCCTTACCTGAGTGACAGTGAAGACTCATATCATTGTCCTTGAGAAGCTCCAACCATCTTCTCTGCCTGAGATTGAGATCCTTCTAAGTGAACACATACTGTAGACTCATATGATTTGAAAATAAGTCCACGTGTACACCATACAAATAATATCACCATATTTTAAGGCAAAAACTATTGCCAATAGCTTTAAATCATGAGTAGGATAATTTCTCTTATGTACCTTCAACTACCTAGAAGCATAGGCAATCACCTTCCCATGCTGTATCAATGCACAACTAAGACCTACCCGATTGCATCATTATAGACCACAAACCCATCACTACCTTCCGATAAAGTCAGAATTAGAGTCAAAGTCAGCTTGTCTTTCAACTTCTTAAAACTCCCCTCATAAGCATCTGACTAAGAAAACTAACCTTCTTCTGAGTCAACTTAGTCAAAAGAGCAGCTATAGATGAAAATCTCTCCACAAATCACCGATAATATCCAGCCAAGCCCAAGAAGCTCCGAATGTCGATTGGAGTCGTGGGTCTAGGCCACCCTTTAGTCACAGCCACCTTTTGTGAATCTACTATGATCCCCTCACTAGACATAATATGACTAATAAAAGTCACAGTGTTCAACTAAAACTCACACTTGGAAAAGTTGGCATAAAACTATTGTTTCTTCAAGGTCTAAAATACCATACGAAGGTGATTATCATGATCCACCTCACTTTTTGAACAAACCAGAATGTCATCAATAAGAACAATGACGAAGAGATCCAAGAACTGCCTAAAAACCCAGTTTATCAAGTCCATAAATGTTGTTGCGGAATTAGTCAATCCAAATGATATTACAAAGAATTCAAAGTACCCATACTGAGTACAAAAAGTTATTGTACGGATATCCTTTTCCTTAATCTTAAGCTGATGATACCCAGATCAAAGATCTATCTTAGAAAAGAACATGGCACCTTCTAGCTTATCAAATAGATCATCTATCCTTGGAAGGGGATACTTGTTCTTGATCATCACCTTATTCAACTACCTATAGTCAATGCATATCCAAAGGAAACTATTTTTTTGCACATAAACAACACCGGTGCACCCCACAGAGATACACTGGGATTAATAGACCCTTTATCCAGAAGATCCTTAAGTTGCTCCTTGAGTTCTCTCAACTCAGCTGAAGATATTCTATAAGGAGGAATAGATGTTAGAAGAATGTACGAAACCAAGTCAATACCAAACTCTATATCCCTATCCAGAGGAACACTCGAAAGATCAACCAAAAATCCCTTAAGAAACTCATTTACTATGAGAATCGAATAAAAAGTTGGACCTTCCGAGTTAGAATCTTTAACCCAGACCAAATGCAAAACACAACCTTTAAAGATTAACCTCCAAGCTCTATGATAAGAAGTAAACCTCCCCCTAGAAGATAAGGAACCACCTTCCTACTCTATTACCGATTCACCAGGGAACTTAAAGAAAACCTTATGATTCCGACAATCCAAGGATGCATAACAAGAGTGTAACTAATCCATTCCCCTAATAATATCAAAATCCACCATATCAAGTTCAAAAAAATCCACCAAAGTCTGCCTACCACCAACCGAGACCAAACCCCCCTATAAACTTTCTTCCCAGTAACCAATTTACCTACCAGTGTAGAAATAGAAAAAAAATCTAAAACAACTTCATGATCAAAATCAATACATATAGCCCCAAATGGGGTCACCTAAGAAAGAGTCAACCCTTGATAAAGATGATAATACACGTCACGAAAAAAGAGTTGTAACATACCAGTAACGACATTAGGTGATGCCTCAAATTCTTATCGACATGCCAAAACATCAACCTCTTCTGACCAACACTAGAACCAGGAGTAGTAACTGAAGTAGACGTGGCCCCACCAGGTACAGGATCAGAAGATGAAGCTGCCAGTACCTTATTTTCTCCCATAGCAATATTACTAATCAGAAAATCCCTGAGCTAATGGCCTGCCTAGCCTCACTTGAAGCATTTTCTCCTTTCTTCATTGCAATAACCCCTAAAGGACGATCATAGAACCAGCAAGAAGGGCATAAAGAAACTAATTGACCCCCACTCACCTAAGATTGGTCACCCTGTGCCCAAAAATTATCACCACCCTAATAATATCTGTCACCCAACTTCTTCGAGTAAGGAGCACTAGCAGTAGAGAAGGATCCAGAACTCCCCCACTACTTTTTCTACCATTTGGCACCATCCCGATCACCTTAAGACTAAGCACCTCCATGATCAGAAAACTTGCTCCTCTTACCCTACCAAACTCTAAACTCTGCCTATTTTCTCTTCTCATTCTCTACCTGCTGCATATAAATAGTCAACCTAGAAATATCCATATCTTTAATCAGCAAGGTAGTTTTTCTTTCCAACGTCAAATCCTGATTCAACCCCAATGTAAACTTTCTCATTCTTACTCTCATGTCATCTACTAAATTAGGAGCAAACCTTGATAGCTGATGAAACTTTAAGGCATATTTCTTGACAGACATTCTTTCTTACTTAAGATTGACAAACTTCTCTATTTTGGCTTGCCATATCTCTTTAGGAAATAAATAATCCAGAAAAGCTCTATAAAAAACATCCCATATGGATGACTCCTCCGCATCTCCTTTATCCCTATCCTACTCTTTATACTATTGGTATGCAACACCCTTGAGATGAGAAGCTGCAAAGTTTACACCTTTCATAGTAGTGGCCGGCATCACCCTAAATATCTTCTCTATTTTATCCAAGAAATACTAAGGATCCTCCTCCACCTTTATACCTATAAAATTAGAAGGATTCAATTTCATAAACTAACCAACCCTTGTAACCTCAGCAGACAACCCACCAGACTCATCCCGCTCAGCCTGAGCAGCAACCAATTAAGCAATAGTATGAATAGATTAATGAAATTCCAAATTACTCACCTCACCCTAAGAAGGACTAATAGAAATTGGAGGAACTCTAGAACGATCAAGGATAGGAACCTGAGATTGAAGATGAACTCCAGACATAGGATGTACCGCATCAACATTATTCCAGATAGGACTAAAGAGTTTTTTCTTTTGTTATAGATCATCGAGGGATGATCTAAAAAAGTGAACAACCAAGGATTAGAGAATAATTCAAGGACTTAGACTCCAAGCTTTAAAATAGAATACCAAGAAAGTGAAACATTTCTAAATGCAGAGTGTGGCGCACTACATACCCCTAAAAGAGACACTACTCGACATGGCTTTGTGTACTCCCAATGGATCATGAAATAAAAGCTCTAATAGTAAATTTACACGACCCGACCAGAGGCCTTGTCATAATGGGCATCCCATGTATAACCGAGACTGAAGACAACCCCTGTTATCGAACCTAACCTCCAACTGCCTACCTTGGTTTATTGAATTTCGAGCATATAACAAGATAGTGTAATAGCTAATATAAAGACTCAAGGATAGGATCATAAATATGACTGACCCAATAAGTCCAACCATCCCATACCAACTATCCCATGATACCAAACTAAATCAATACCAAAATAAGGTCCATAAACTAGGCCATAACCAAATATATTCCAAAAAATAATATGATTAATCCCAAAAGAAAATACGATGGAATAGTGTGAAAATATGTCCAATGATGTCAACCCTAATTCCAATGAAAATATTAAGAATGACACCAATATCGATCCTGCCCATTCCAACCCATAGCAATACCACAAAGCCTCTAACTAAAAAAGTAAGAATATCCAATTAGGATATACCCCTAACCATGGCCAAAATCAATATCCAAAAAATAAACCAAAATGTCTACAGATGTCCATAACATAAAATGAAGCCTTCTGACAAAATAAAAGCTTACCACTTTAATCCAACAGTTGTCCCAGAGTCAATCACTATATAAGAGGAGTAGAACGGCTGGTTCCTACATAGCATGGGTATACAGTCACTCAAATATAGGTTAGAGAGTGATCGCTAGTATGAACTTGGGATAAGGATAAAATAATACCATTTATAAAACCAAGTAAAACTATTCATATGCACACAACCATATATATATATATAACCATGCTAGGAAAGGGAGCCGGATTTAGTATGCCATTAAAACCTTAACTGGGCTATGTAGCTTTGTCATTCTAAACCACCCACAGGCTATATAGGTTCAGCTCCCCTAGCTGAAAGGGCCCCAGTTCATGAAGTTGCATGACCAGGGAAGAAAACCTGGGATGACTAGTACATTGTAATACCTCAGGAAATTTTTTGTTGAAATTTTATGCGTAAACGTGCTAGGTTCTATCTTCTAGAATGAATTATAAATTTTTTGTGCGGAATGTCTAAGATTAGACCCACCATTGCCTATAATATCAAATAAGCTTTTCAATGATATGTGGATCATCTAACACAAACACTCGAGCGACGAGTTATGAACATTCCAATCGAATCGTGAATAGTAGTGAACAATAAAACGTGCAGGAAAAAGTACTGAGGCCTGGCGTATTTTTTCTCCAAATTTAAATAATCATAACTCCTTGTACATAATAATCTGGGTGATCTACTATGTATCAACGGAAAGCTCTGTGAATCCTCTTTCCAATGAAATTTGTTTTATCTAATTTTTCTATCGGAGCAAAAAGTTAAGGTCAATTTACTTCAGCCTATAAAAAGTGAATTTTTGGGTCAACTTCAAATAATCATAACTCCTCGTACATAATGATCTGGGTGAGATACTATATATCAATAGAAATATATGAGAGTCCTCTTTTAATGAAATTGGTTTTATCCAATTTGGATATCGGAGTAAAACGTTATGGTTGATCTACTTTAGACTATCAAAATAGTCCACCAAAGGACAAATTTGAGAATTATTTAATTTTTAGGGGCGTTTTGGTCATTCCCCCTCACCCAAAATCCATCTAAACCCTATATTAAAGTCTATTAGAAGCATTATATGTTATATTTCATCAAATTCCCTCAAAAAGAAAACCCTAAGCTCCAACATCCAACTTCAAGAACCTCCAAAGTTCACCATTAATTCTGCAAATTTATTCAAGATTCCAAGTTCCAAGTTCAAGAACTCCAAGAACCATTATTCAAAGGCACGATTAATATCTTAAAAATGGGTATCGATCTAAAGTTCATCATTCAAGGTATGTAGGGTTTTTCAACAAGAACTCTCTTTCGTTCTTGTGCCCAAAAGTAATTTTCTTTACAATGGCATGATTTTTATTTCACTTTTACGAATTTGAAGCATGAACCCATATCTTATGATGATTATTATAAAATCTTGATGTTTATGATTTTAAAAGATAAATTTATATGTGTAGAGATATAAAGCATGAATTTTGAATGATATTTATCATGATTTTGATATTTGGGTCGTGAATCCCCATTGTAAATTGTTTTTTTAGAAAGTGTGTGTTATAAGGACGTTGATGTTGAATATTTGAGATATTTTGAATGATTTGACCTTTTGGTCTTATTGGAGTTATTTTAAACTCAAGTGTGAAAGAAATCCACAACGTGGTTGATTTTGATAGATGGGAAGCAAGATGGCTCCCGAGGTATATTTACATATTACTAAAATTATTTTGTTGTGGATTGTCTTTGAAATAATCTGAGCTAAGTCCAGGAGAAATCTTTAGCACCGAGTGGGAGGTATAAAGCGACCTTACTTTCCTAGAACTACGTGCCCCCCGTAGGAGTGAGCCTGAGGCTGATTTATATAGTGATCACTAGTTTGTGTGGATTTGATATTGATAGTCCTACTCCGATGGTAAGGATGGGATGGCTCTCCCCAACGTGGGTTGTACATTGGACTCTATGTAGCTCACATGGTTTATGTCAGTTATAGGATCTCCCAGTGTGTGTGTATTTTCTTGTGTCTATGGTAAATGGTGAAGTGATTTGAAAGTGAAATTGTGAAAGTTATTTTTTAAAAATATTTAAATGATATTTACATTATGAGAATTGATATTCTTAATGAACTGAAAGTGATTGACAAATTATATGATGACTGACATGTGTCATTGTACTTATTTCATTCTCTCATGATTATGATGATTTTCTTTGGGCTATGTGAGTCTTTCATACATCCTATATATTTCTTATAAATATTTATGATGGTAATGTTTATACAATTGCATACACCCCCATATACTCAATTTCTTTCCATGGTACTGACCCACATCTTCAGATGTAGGCTGCATTTTCTTGGAATGTAGGTTTAGCTACTCAGTTCCAGGTTTAACAGTGATTCTTTGGGCACACTATTCTATATCCTCTATTGTGGTGAGACCTCATGTTTTGAGGACGTGATGTCTCATGTTGGGTTCACGGAATTGTTTATATTTGATAACTGAGTATGAGTCAGTTGGGGCATGTCTCAATGGCTCGCTGGTTTTATTGATTTTCTTAGAGGCTTGTCAGACTAGTATAGATATTGGGAGTTGACTAATAATTCATATTTTGTTATCTTTCTGAAATGCTTTTATTCTTGGATGATGATTACTCTGTTGATATTTGAGGGTTATTTATGGAAACCCCATTGATTTGTGTTGAACTGAATAAAAATGGCTCAAAGGGTTAGCTTGGGGCTACTCGTAGCCTCAAGCACCGTGTGACGCTCCGGGACCTATTTTCTGGGGTGTTACAAACTTGGTATCAAAGCCTAAGGTTTTAAGATGTCCTAGGGAGTCTGACAAGCCGTGTTAAATATAGTCTATATAATCGGTGTGTAGCGCGCCACATCTATGAGTAAGAGGCTATAAGACATTTTAGGAAAAAGTATGATTCTTTCTTTTAGAAGTCTATCATGCTTAAAGTATCTCTCTCTGCTATTAATTCGTGCTCTCCTCTTTCAGAAATATGCCTCCACGTCGAGCGAGAAAAAATAATGATGGTCAACAACCTCAACCCGCTGACCCATTAAATAAAAATGTGTCTCATGCTGAATTTCTGGAAGCCTTTCAGGCACTGGCCCAAGCTGTTACTGCAAATGTTTAGGCCAACCCAGCCCCAGCTCCACAGCAGCAGGGTGGTGATTCAACTATAGCCAGGATCCGCGACTTCATGTGGATGAATCCATCGGAGTTCTATGGGTCCAAGTTTGATGAGGATCCACGGTTGTTTTTAGAGGAGGTGCGGAAGATTACTCAGGTGATGCATGTATTTGAGGAACATAGTGTGGAGTTGGTTTGGATTACGTATTGATGCAAAAAAGTAAGGTGATAGCTTATGCTTCTAGACAGTTGAAACCCCATCAGAAAAATTACCCCACCCATGACCTTGAGTTGGCTGCTGTTGTGTTTGCTTTGAAAATCTAGAGACACTATTTGTATGGTGTCCATGTTGATGTTTTCACTGATCATAAGAGTCTTCAGTATGTGTTTACCCAGAGAGAAT